>NC_092147.1:85797904-85857904 GCF_045791955.1 Oncorhynchus clarkii lewisi | reverse complement strand
CTATCCATAACCCATTCTATCCATAACCCATTCTACCCATAACCCATTCTATCCATAACCCATTCTACCATAACCCATTCTACCCATAACCCATTCTACCATAACCCATTCTATCCATAACCCATTATATCCATAACCCATTCTATCCATAACCCATTCTACCATAACATATTCTATCCATAACCCATTCTACCCATAACCCATTCTATCCATAACCCATTCTACCATAACCCATTCTATCCATAACCCATTCTATCCATAACCCATTCTATCCATAACCCATTATATCCATAACCCATTCTATCCATAACCCATTCTACCATAACCTATTCTATCCATAACCCATTCTACCCATAACCCATTCTATCCATAACCCATTCTACCCATAACCCATTCTATCCATAACCCATTCTATCCATAACCCATTCTACCCATAACCCATTCTAACCATAACCCATCCTTTCCTTGCACACCATTTGGTTCTGCACTAGTAATACAAACCAAAGAGAACTGTCAGACAGAGGAGCCATTTAAAGGGGAAGGATGTAGTCATTTCCCCTCATTAAAATGTATCTGTCTCTGTATAACAGGTGCTATCTTCAGCAGCTCTCTGTGCGTGTGTGGCTGTGCAGCTCGCTCTGGGGAGAACTGCTCTGCTCTTTAATGAGCCCCTTCTATGCCAATGCTGAGAGGAAGAGAGGGGGGGGGGGGGAAGAAAGGAGGGGTGAGAGGGTCTATTGGTCGTGAACAGCAGAGCATTGTCCCTCAATCCGCCGGGTCCTGTCCTCAGTGACCAGTTCTGGACCCCATATTCATAAAGCATCTTAGAGTAGGAGTGCTGATCTAGGATCAGTTTGGCCTTTTAGATCGTAATGAATATGATTAAATGGAGGGGACGGACCTGGTCCTAGATCAGTACTAAGATCACTTTATGAATACAGGCCCTGGTTGGCTTCTAACTGAGCACAAGATGGGATCTAGTCTAAAGATCACTTTATGAATACAGGCCCTGGTTGGCTTCTAACTGAGCACAAGATGGGATCTAGTCTAAAGATCACTTAATGAATACGGGCCCTGGTTGGCTTCTAACTGAGCACAAGATGGGATCTAAGCTAAAGATCACTTCATGAATAAGGGCCCTGGTTGGCTTCTAACTGAGCACAAGATGGGATCTAGTCTAAAGATCACTTTATGAAAATGGGCCCTGGTTGGCTTCTAACTGAGCACAAGATGGGATCTAGTCTAAATATCACTTTATGAATATGGGCCCTGGTTGGCTTCTAACTGAGCACAAGATGGGATCTAGTCTAAAGATCACTTTATGAATACAGGCCCTGGTTGGCTTCTAACTGAGCACAAGATGGGATCTAGTCTAAAGATCACTTTATGAATACAGGCCCTGGTTGGCTTCTAACTGAGCACAAGATGGGATCTAAGCTAAAGCCCGAGAAAGCGATGCACCTCATACCTCCAACTAAAGTGGGTCTGTGAAGCAGGAAGAATGTAAGGAAGCAGAAAGACACAATTCTTCAAGCTCTCTGTTTTAACTATTTACAATAACCTTGATTGAACTAGGCAAGTCAGTTAAGAACTAATTCTTATTTATAATGACAGCTTAGGAACAGTGGAATAACTGCCTTGTTCAGGGGCAGAACGACCGATTTTAACCTTGTCAGCTCGGGGATTCGATCTAGCAACCTTTCAGGCTACTGCCCCAACGCTCTAACCACTAGGCTACCTGCCGCCCCAAAAGGTTACAATGACGGCCTACACCAGGCAAACCCGGACGACGCTGGGCCAATTGTGCGCCGCCCTGTGGGACTCCCAATCACAGCCGGATGTGATACAGCCTGGATCCTAAAAGAGGATGTTGACTAGCTTCCAGACTGTCTAGGATATAAATTAATGATGTGCTATAGGAAAAGGAAGCTCAACTCTCTATCCAGTTGCCATCCATCCTCACACACTGCATTCGGTCTCTTGCCGCAGCACTTGAGGAGATGACGGTGTCTGTGTGCACATTCTGACTACAGAGAGTGACTTTAAGTGATGTATTTTGCAATATGAGAGCTGCTGTGGTAGCGACTGAAAAGGTTGACATGCCAAATCCCCACAGAGTCACAGTGTGATGACAAGGTTGACTTGTAACGTCATCAGCACTCATAATGAGTCCTTAGTAGACCCTGCTGTGTAGGAGACACATAGACACACACACACACACACACAGACAGACACAGACAGACAGACTGAAATACAGATACACAGACAGACCGACCGACAGAGACAGACAGACAGCCACACAGACAGACAGACAGACACACACAGACAGACAGAGAGATTGACAGACAGACACAGAAATACAGATACACTGACCAACCGACAGACAGATTCTGTATCTTCCATGCAAGCATCTGTTGGCGTCAATGTTTTCACTTCGGTTCAGAGATAATCTGCTCATTATCTCTTAGTTAGATGATGCATCTCAGTGCAGTCCTCTGTGGCTCAGTTGGTGGAGCACTGTGGCTTTGGTGCTTGCAACACCAGGAGAGTGAGTTCCATTCATGCAGGCACCACTCATTAGAAAATGGATGAAAGCTTTGGAAACTCGGCTTTGGATAAAATTGGTCTCGCCCTGCCATCACAATGCTGCTATGCTGTAGATCAGGGGTTCACAAACTTGGTCCTGGGGCCCCTCCTGGGTGCGTTTTTTGTTCAAAGATTGATGACGAGTTGGTTATTTGAAACAGCTGTGTTTAAAGACCCTGCTGTAGAACCACAGATTCTAAGTATCCTTCCACTGAGACCAAGGCTGCATCCCAAAAGGAACCCTATTCCAATGACACCCTATTCCAATGGCACCCTATTCCAATGGCACCCTATTCCAATGGCACCCTATTCCAATGACACCCTATTCCAATGGCACCCTATTCCAATGGCACCCTATTCCAATGGCACCCTATTCCAATGGCACCCTATTCCAAATGGCACCCTATTCCAATGGCACCCTATTCCAATGGCATCCTATTCCAATGGCACCCTATTCCAAATGGCACCCTATTCCAATGGCACCCTATTCCAATGGCACCCTATTCCAATGGCACCCTATCCCAAATGGCACCCTATTCCAATGGCACCCTATTCCAATGGCACCCTATTCCCTTTTTACCAGAGCCGTCAGAAAGGATTCACTCCCCTTTGACTTTTCACACATCTTGTTGTGTCACAGCCTGAATTTAAAATGGATTCCATTGAGATGTTTCCATCACTGACCTACACACAAGGCAAAGAAGGCCACCTATTGGTAGATGGGTAAAAAAAAAAATTAAAAGCAGACATTTAATATCCCTTTGAGCATGATGGTTATTATTTACACTTTGGATGGTGTATCAATACACCCAGTCACTACAAAGATACTGGCGTCCTTCCTAACTCAGTTGCCGGAGAGGAAGGAAACCGCTCAGGGATTTCACCATGAGGTAAATGGTGTCTTTAAAACTGTTACAGAGTTTAATGGCTGTGATAAGAGAAAACTGAGGATGGATAAACAACATTGTAGTTAATCCACAATACACACTAAATGACAGAGTGAAATGAAGGATGCCTGTACAGAATACAAATATTCCAAAACATGCATCCTGTTTGCAACAAGGCACTAATGTAATACTGCAACACATGTGGCAAAGCAATTCATTTTTTGTCCTGAATATGGTGTTATGTTTGGGGCAAATCCAATACAACACATTACTTAGTACCACTCTCCATATTTTCAAGCATAATGGTGCCTGCATCATGTTATTGGTATCCTTGTAATCGTTAAGAACTGGGGTGTTTTTCAGGATAAAATAATACACTGAATGGAGCTAAGCACTGGCAAAATCCTAGAGGAAAACCTGGTTTAATCTGCTTTCCACCAGACACTGGGAGACAAATTCACCTTTCATCAGGACAACAAATTAAAAACAATGTCAAATCTACACTGGAGTTGCTTACCAAGAAGACAGTAAATGTTCCTCAGTGTCCGAGTTACAGTGTTTACTTAAATATACTTGGAAATATATGGCAAGACCTGAAAATGGTTGTCTAGCAATGATCAACAACCAATTTGACAGAGCTTGAAGAATTTCTAGTAGTATAATGGGCAAATGTTGCACAATCCAGGTGTGGAAAGCTCTTAGAGACTCACCCAGAAAGACTCACAGCTGTATTCGCTGCCAAAGGTGCATCGGTAAAGTTTTGATTCTAGGGTGTGAATAATTATGTAAATGATAGCCTGGTTCCTCTCTAGGTTTCTTCCTAGGTTCTGGCCTTTCTAGAGAGTTCTTCCGAGCCACTGTGCTTCTACATCTGCATTGCTTGCTGTTTGGGGTTTTAGTCTGGGTTTCTGTATAGCACTTTGAGACATCAGCTGATGTAAGAAGGGCTTTATAAATACATTTGATTGATTGATGAGATATTTATGTACTTAATTTGTATTTATTTATCTAAAAACGTGTTTTCACTGTCATTATGGGATATTGTGTGTACATACAGTAGGTGGGTGAGGGAGAAAAACAACAATTTAATTAATTTTGAATTCAGGCTGTAAATAAGTCAAGGGGTGTGAATAATTTCTGAAGGCCCTGGATAGGGAAGTATATAGGGAATACGGTTCCATTTGGGACACTCCCTAAGTATCCTTCCCTGGCATTGAGATGAAGCCATGTGTTGTGTTCCTGTCCTTGGCACTGAGGGGGAGTCCTCAGCTCAGTCTCCACCGTACAAACAGTGACGCACACACACACACAGAGAGAGACAGACTGACACACACACACACACACACAGAGAGACAGACTGACACACACACATAGAGAGACAGACTGACACACACACACACAGAGAGAGACAGACTGACACACACACAGCGAGAGAGACAGACTGACACACACACAGAGAGAGACAGACTGACACACACAGAGAGAGACAGACTGACACACACAGAGAGAGACAGACTGACACACACAGAGAGAGACAGACTGACACACACAGAGAGAGACAGACTGACACACACACAGAGAGAGACAGACTGACACACACAGAGAGAGACTGACTGACACACACACAGAGAGACAGACTGACACACACACAGAGAGACAGACTGACACACACACAGCGAGAGAGACAGACTGACACACACACACACAGAGACAGACTGACACACACAGTCTTTTGCCCACTGTCTGGTCTGGTGCCATTGTGCCACACAAGTGGATCCCCTTTTTCCTGTCATGTGATTGGCTGGGTTTGGGAGCGTGACAGGAGAGAATGAATCGAGTCTCTCTAAAAAGAAATAAATAAACAAACAAACAAACAAACAAACAAAAAAATAAATACATACATAAAATAATAAATAAAGACAAATAAACAAATAAATAAAAACAAAACAATAAATAAATCAAGCAGAACTTACAGCTTATAACCAACCGGACAGGGAGTCCACAGGGTGAGTCATGGGCCGGACAGGGAGTCCACAGGGTGAGTCATGGGCTGGACAGGGAGTCCACAGGGTGAGTCATGGGCTGGACAGGGAGTCCACAGGGTGAGTCATGGGCTGGACAGGGAGTCCACAGGGTGAGTCATGGGCTGGACAGGGAGTCCACAGGGTGAGTCATGGGCTGGACAGCGAGTCCACAGGGTGAGTCATGGGCTGGACAGGGAGTCCACAGGGTGAGTCATGGGCTGGACAGGGAGTCCACAGGGTGAGTCATGGGCTGGACAGCGAGTCCACAGGGTGAGTCATGGGCCGGACAGCGAGTCCACAGGGTGAGTCATGGGCCGGACAGCGAGTCCACAGGGTGAGTCATGGGCTGGACAGCGAGTCCACAGGGTGAGTCATGGGCTGGACAGCGAGTCCACAGGGTGAGTCATGGGCTGGACAGCGAGTCCACAGGGTGAGTCATGGGCTGGACAGCGAGTCCACAGGGTGAGTCATGGGCCGGACAGCGAGTCCACAGGGCGAGTCATGGGCCGGACAGCGAGTCCACAGGGTGAGTCATGGCCCGGACAGCGAGTCCACAGGGTGAGTCATGGGCCGGACAGCGAGTCCACAGGGTGAGTCATGGGCTGGACAGCGAGTCCACAGGGTGAGTCATGGGCCGGACAGCGAGTCCACAGGGTGAGTCATGGGCCGGACAGCGAGTCCACAGGGCGAGTCATGGGCCGGACAGCGAGTCCACAGGGTGAGTCATGGCCCGGACAGCGAGTCCACAGGGTGAGTCACGGGCCGGACAGCGAGTCCACAGGGTGAGTCATGGGCTTGTTTTCTCTGTGTGTTGCCTCTTGTGTTTCTTCAACAGTCTCCGACTATAGAGGCAGATTTTATAAGCAGCGGGCAACCAGAGACATAAATATTGACCAGCAAATACATTCTCTACCCAATGCCCTGGTTTTATTATCAATCAATGTTACCCACGTCAGGATTTAATATCAATCAAAGTTACCCACGAACAACTGGTTAAAAGTAGTGCAAGATATAGGGAACACACACACACACACACACACACACACACACACAGTAAATCGTTTTCCACTTTACAAAAGACGAGGCAGATCAACTATGACACTGGGCATTATATCAAGCACTTTGTATTGCAACCCCACTGTATGATTTGTGTCGGGATCAACAACCTCCCATCTATCAACATTGCAATAGACGTCGGTGTTGTGTTAACTATAGACTAGTGTATCATTGTCCTTCAGAATAAGCCTATTACGAGAATATCTGTCCAAATGTGTCCGTGGGCATTTTCTACGCAACTAATACGTTATTGTGTAGGGCTGTGCATTGAATAACTGTGTATTGATTTAGACTAGCGCAGAAATGAAGGAGTAGACATTATTTAGGAAAAAATGAAGTGGGGCTCTATACTACTGTAACGCCAACTCGGTTTATATCGACATGACATGATGTTAGAAATCGATTAAGTCTGGAATAACAACCCAGCAAGTTAAAACATACAAGTGCATAACATGCTGCTAGAGCCTAACCAAAGCGTGTCTTATACACAGGGCGGGGTAGCCTGGGGAGGGGGGGACCAGTAACCGAAAGGTTGTTAGATCGAATCCCCGAGCTGACAAGGTACAAATCTGTCGTTCTGCCCCTGAACAGGCAGTTAACCCACTGTTCCTAGGCCGTCATTGTAAATAAGAATTTGTTCTTAACTGACTTGCCTAGTTAAATAAAGGTTAAAAAAAATAATAGCCTACACCTTATGACGAACTAATATATATATATATATATATATATAAAGCAGCAGATTCCACATAATGAAGCGTTGTTATAGTAACTGTATTATTATAACCTTTAGAATTGCATTCATGAGGTGAATTTGCGTTGTATTCATGTTGCCGTTGCATGTTATTGTTGCCTATCAGTGAGGCGCATTCAAGAGCGGGTCAACTGTGCCGCGCAATTAGCTACATTACCTGTCTGGTTATAAACATATCACCTCCGTTACTGCCTAGGGTTACCATCAGGTTACGACACACCCGGTGGCCTAGTCTATTCGTTCAACCTCACATCATTAGCCTACAGCGTAATATTTTCAATTTTATTCCAAACAAAATAGTATTCATTTAAAATAGCCAACTCACGTCTCTGAAGCGATTCCAGTGTTTGATCTTCCGGCTGTACTGAGAAATGGTTGATAGCCATTGCTTATCTTCCATGAAATTCCCTGCTTTTTCTCCCTCTTTCCCACCTTTCACTTCCACCTGCATCGATGTGCCGAACAGCACGACGGCTGGCAGCAGGAGGCAAACCACATCTCTCATCCCGACCATATTTGTGTTGCTGTTTTAGTAGCCGCTATATCTTATCCTGTCCTCTAAACCAAGGTTTTAACGATGCGATGTAGCCAGGCAGCCCGACTCGAATAGACTACGCGTTTCTCATAGACGAGTTTACAGCAGTGCGATCAGGGCAGAGCGAGCATGAATATGAGAGAGAGAGAGAGACGCCAGTGAAATATTATTCTAAACCGTGTTTCTAATTGAATGAGTGAAGCCAGCAATAGCCTAAAATGCATTTGACTCTTCCATTTAGTAGTCTAGTATACAAACAACACTGTCATACAATACTGTACTTTGGATGGTTATTTGGTCTTAATTAACAAGTAAAACATGTTTTAAAGTGTTTATCCCTCTTCTTATTGTCCTACTTGTCTTTAGTCTACCAAATAGAAATGTATGAATTATTGAGTCGTGCCAGCACACAGTCACAGTCACAGAACTGATAGAAATGTATGAATTATTGAGTGTACCAGCACACAGTCACAGGACTGATAGAAATGTATGAATTATTGAGTCGTGCCAGCACACAGTCACAGAACTGATAGAAATGTATGAATTATTGAGTCGTACCAGCACACAGTCACAGGACTGATAGAAATGTATGAATTATTGAGTCGTGCCAGCACACAGTCACAGGACTGATAGAAATGTATGAATTATTGAGTCGTACCAGCACACAGTCACAGGACTGGTAGAAATGTATGAATTATTGAGTCGTGCCAGCACACAGTCACAGAACTGATAGAAATGTATGAATTATTGAGTCGTACCAGCACACAGTCACAGGACTGATAGAAATGTATGAATTATTGAGTCGTGCCAGCACACAGTCACAGGACTGATAGAAATGTTTGAATTATTGAGCAGTACCAGCACACAGTCACAGAACTGATAGAAATGTATGAATTATTGAGCCGTACCAGCACACAGTCACAGTCACAGAACTGATAGAAATGTATGAATTATTGAGTCGTGCCAGCACACAGTCACAGAAATAATAGAATGTATGAATTATTGAGTCGTACCAGCACACAGTCACAGTCACAGAACTGATAGAAATGTATGAATTATTGAGTCGTACCAGCACACAGAACTGATAGAAATGTATGAATTATTGAGTCGTGCCAGCACAGTCACAGAACTGATAGAAATGTATGAATTATTGAGTCGTACCAGCACACAGTCACAGAACTGATATAAATGTATGAATTATTGAGTCGTACCAGCACACAGTCACAGAAGCAGTCACCGAAGCAGTCACAGTCACAGTCACAGAAGCAGTCACCGAAGCAGTCACAGTCACAGTCACAGAAGCAGTCACAGAAGCAGTCACAGAAGCAGTCACAGAAGCAGTCACAGTCACAGTCACAGAAGCAGTCACAGAAGCAGTCACAGAAGCAGTCACAGTCACAGTCACAGAAGCAGTCACAGAAGCAGTCACAGTCACAGTCACAGAAGCAGTCACAGAAGCAGTCCTTTACCCTTATTGATCGATGTGTTTTCTCTTCACTGCACCAGTCATGTGACACACTGTACATAATGACAATTAGTTGAATCAACTAGATTTGTTTTTACTTTGCTTATTGAGAAGTTAGGCCCGTTCCAGGACGGCCAGCTGTGAACGTCAACATTATGTGGCCCTTGCCAAGACGTGGTAATTAGCATTTCATCATCAATCATGTCATAATCATGCTGAACAAACTACAGAACTGCAGGAAGAGCGGAGATCCTTTTGATCGAACATACTGTGGTGCTAGCTAGACTGCAGCAGTGTGCCTGTGTGTGTGTGTGTGTGTGTGTGTGTGTGTGTGTGTGTGTGTGTGTGTGTGTGTGTGTGTGTGTGTGTGTGTGTGTGTGTGATTGCGTGTGTGTGTGTGTGTGATTGCGTGTGTGTGTGTGTGTGTGCGCACGTGTGTGTGTGTGATTCAAATCAAATCAAATCAAATTTTATTTGTCACATACACATGGTTAGCAGATGTTAATGCGAGTGTAGCGAAATGCTTGTGCTTGTGCTTGATTGCGTGTGTGTGTGTGTGTGTGTGTATGTGTGCACGCATCGCAACAGCAGCTGTGGGACCAGCAATCTAGTAAATAGGACAACATAGTACTGATGAGGGTGGTTAACCATGTTAGAGGGGAGACTCAGACCAGGACAACATAGTACTGATGAGGGTGGTTAACCATGTTAGTGGGGAGACTCAGACCAGGACAACATAGTACTAATGAGGGTGGTTAACCATGTTAGAGGGGAGACTCAGACCAGGACAACATAGTACTGATGAGGGTGGTTCACCATGTTAGTGGGGAGACTCAGACCAGGACAACATAGTACTGATGAGGGTTAAATCTGGTTCACCATGTTAGAGGGGAGACTCAGACCAGGACAACATAGTACTGATGAGGGTGGTTCACCATGTTAGAGGGGAGACTCAGACCAGGACATGGATGACAGGTCTGGTTGAGACCAGGCTCCAATCTACAGGTCGTCTGCTCTAATCCATCAACAGCCATAGTAGTGGTCACACGGTGGACGAGGCAGACATACTATGAGGGGGCTGACTCCCAAAATGGCGCCCTATTCTCTATATAGTGTACTACTTTTGACCAGAGCCATTTGAACCCTATTTAAAGGTAGTAGTAGATCACTATGAAGGGAATAGGGTGCATGTTTGGGATATAACCTATTACTGCTGCCAGAGCAGGGGAATCTGAGAAAGCCTATCTCTTGTGGAATAGATACATGTCCGTGGGCATCCAGGAGATTACAGTGATGTGGACTAGTGACAGCAGTAACATGTGAAGTAGAGATTACAGTGATGTGGACTAGTGACAGTAGTAACATGTGAATACAGATTACAGTGATGTGGACTAGTGACAGCAGTAACATGTGAAGTAGAGATCACAGTGATGTGGACTAGTGACAGCAGTAACATGTGAAGTAGAGATCACAGTGATGTGGACTAGTAACAGCAGTAACAAACTCAGCAAAAAAAGAAACGTCCCTTTTTCAGGACCCTGTCTTTCAAAGATAATTAGTAAAATCCAAATAACTTCACAGATCTTCGTTGTAAAGGGTTTAAACACTGTTTCCCAGGCTTGTTCAATGAACCATTAACAATTAATGAACATGTATCTGTGGAACGGTCGTTAAGACACTAACAGCTTCCAGACGGTAGGCAATTAAGGTCACAGTTATGAAAACGTAGGACACTAAAGAGGCATTTCTACTGACTATGAAAAACACCAAAAGAAAAATTAGGCATGCTGCAAGGAGGCATGAGGACTGCAGATGTGGCCAGGGCAATAAATTGCAATGTCCGTACTGTGAGACGCCTAAGACAGCGCTACGGGGAGACAGGACAGACAGCTGATCGTCCTTGTAGTGGCAGACCACGTGTAACAACACCTCCAAACGATCGGTACATCGGAACATCACACCTGCGGGAGAGGTACAGGTTGGCAACAACAACTGCCCGAGATACACCAGGAACACACAATCCCTCCATCAGTGCTCAGACTCTCCGCAATAAGCTGAGAGAGGCTGGACTGAGGGCTTGTAGGCCTGTTGTAAGGCAGGTCCTCACCAGACATCACTGGCAACAACGTCGCCTATGGGCACAAACCCACTGTCGCTGGACCAGACAGGACTGGCAAAAAGTGCTCTTCACTGACGAGTCGCGGTTTTGTCTCACCAGGGGTGATGGTCAGATTCACGTTTATCGTAGAAGGAATGAGCGTTACACCGAGGCCTGTACTCTGGAGCGGGATCGATTTGGAGGTAGAGGGTCCGTCATAGTCTGAGGCGGTGTGTCACAGCATCATCGGACTGAGCTTGTTGTCATTGCTGGCAATCTCAACGCTGTGCGTTACAGGGAAGACATCCAACTCCCTCATGTGGTACCATTCCTGCAGGCTCATCCTGACATGACCCTCCAGCATGACAATGCCACCAGCCATACTGCTCGTTCTGTGCATGATTTCCTACAAGACAGGAATGCCAGTGTTCTGCCATGGCCAGTGAAGAGCCCGGATCTCAATCCCATTGAGCACGTCTGCGACCTGTTGGATCGGAGGGTGAGGGCTAGGGCCATTCCCCCCAGAAATGTCCGGGAACTTGCAGGTTCCTTGGTGGAAGAGTGGGTTAATATCTCACAGCAAGAACTGGCAAATCTGGTGCAGTCCATGAGGAGGAGATACACTGCAGTACTTAATGCAGCTGGTGGCCACAACAGATACTGACTGTTACTTTTGATTTTGACCTCCCCCCTTTGTTCAGGGACACATTATTCCATTTATGTTAGTCACATGTCTGTGGAACTTGTTCAGTGTATGTTTCAGCTGTTGAATCTTGTTATGTTCATACAAATATTGACACATGTTAAGTTTGCTGAAAATTAACACAGTTGACAGGTAGAGGACGTTTCTTTTTTTGCTGAGTTTAAGAGGTAGCAGCAGCTCTCTCTGGAATAAATAATTGTTCTTATTACCCCCATGTGGATGTTGTGAGTCCCATATGTCCTGAGTGGGAGAACCTTGGACCCGCGTCCCAAGGTTCTCGGGGCGGCAGGGTAGCCTAGTGGTTAGCGTGCTGGACTAGTAACCGGAAGGTTGCAAGTTCAAATCCCCGAACAAGGTACAAATCTGTCGGTCTGCCCCTGAACAGGCCGTCACTGAAAATAAGAATTTGTTCTTAACTGACTTGCCGAGTTAAATTAAGATAAATCAAAACAATCACACCTTTTCCCCCTATGTAGTGCTCTACATTCAACCAGGGCCCTCAGACCTAGGGGGCATCCCAAATGACTCCTATTCCATGGTCAGAAGTCATGCATTATAAAAGGAATAGAGCAGCATTTGGGACACACATCGAAGTGGAATAATCAAGTGAGATGCTGCATAAAAGCCGGGCCATAATTTAGGTTCAGTCAATTATTTCTAGCGAGGAGGAGGGAAGAAAGTCTCAGAAATAATATTTTTGCCAGGGAAGACATTTTATTTAGCAGTTTTATCATATTCCCCTCACGTCTGTCTCTTGAGGTGAGCTGTGGAAGAGCTGATGAGTTTAATTGAAATGCTGGATTAATTGATGTCATCTCGGACTCTCTTTCTCCCTCCCTCTCTCTTCCTTCTCTCCCTCTCTCTTCTCTTTGTCTCCCTCTTCTCTGTCTCCCTCTTCTCTGTCTCCCTCTTCTCTGTCTCCCTCTCTTCTCTTTGGCTCCCTCTCTTCTCTTTGTCTCCCTCTCTTCTCTTTGTCTCCCTCTCTTCTCTTTGTCTCCCCTCCCTTCTCTGTCTCCCCTCCCTTCTCTGTCTCCCTCTCTTCTCTGTCTCCCTCTCTTCTCTGTCTCCCTCTCTTCTCTGTCTCCCTCTCTTCTCTCTCTCCCTACCTCTTCTCTGTCTCCCCTCCCTTCTCTGTCTCCCTCTCTTCTCTGTCTCCCTCTCTTCTCTCTCTCCCTCTCTTCTCTCTCTCCCTCTCTCTCTTCTCTGTCTCCCTCTCTCTCTTCTCTGTCTCCCTCTCTCTCTTCTCTGTCTCCCTCTCTCTCTTCTCTGTCTCCCTCTCTCTTCTCTCTCTCCCTCTCTCTCTTCTCTGTCTCCCTCTCTCTTCTCTGTCTCCCTCTCTCTTCTCTGTCTCCCTCTCTTCTCTGTCTCCCTCTCTTCTCTGTCTCCCTCTCTTCTCTGTCTCCCTCTCTTCTCTGTCTCCCTCTCTTCTCTGTCTCCCTCTCTTCTCTGTCTCCCTCTCTTCTCTCTCTCCCTCCCCCTTCTCTGTCTCCCCTCCCTTCTCTGTCTCCCTCTCTTCTCTGTCTCCCTCTCTTCTCTCTCTCCCTCCCTCTTCTCTGTCTCCCCTCCCTTCTCTGTCTCCCTCTCTTCTCTCTCTCCCTCTCTTCTCTCTCTCCCTCTCTCTCTTCTCTGTCTCCCTCTCTCTTCTCTGTCTCCCTCTCTTCTGTATCCCTCTCTTCTCTCTCTTCTGTCTCCCTCTCTTCTCTCTCTCCGTCTCCCTCTCTCTCCTGTCTCCCTCTCTTCTCTCTCTCCGTCTCCCTCTCTTCTCTCTCTGTCTCCCTCTCTCTTCTCTGTCTCCCTCTCTCTTCTCTGTCTCCCGCTCTTCTCGGTCTCCCTCTCTTCTCTGTCTCCCTCTCTCTTCTCTGTCTCCCTCTCTTCTCTCTCTCCCTCTCTCTCTTCTCTCTCTTCTCTCTCTCCCTCTCTCCCTCTCTCTCTTCGTCTCCCTCTCTTCTCTCTCTCCGTCTCCCTCTCTCTTCTGTCTCCCTCTCTCTTCTCTGTCTCCCTCTCTTCTCTGTCTCCCTCTCTTCTCTGTCTCCCTCTCTTGTCTGTCTCCCCCTCTCTTCTCTGTCTCCCCCTCTTCTCTGTCTCCCCCTCTTCTCTGTCTCCCCCTCTTCTCTGTCTCCCCCTCTTGTCTGTCTCCCTCTCTTCTCTGTCTCCCCCTCTCTTCTGTCTCCCTCTCCTCTGTCTCCCTCCCTCTCCCTTCTGTAGAACCATCATTAAAGTCATCTAACCTCCTCTGTGAGCATAATCAGTTTACACAAAGGACCAAGTCGAGGGCAGAAACACTTAATGTGAATAACACCGACTGACGACACACTTCAAAATGGAATCATCTACAAAATGTGAATACATTAAACCCACCATCCTATTGAATGTAGTGAAGATGTGATGGTTAGCAGGTCATAATATCATACTTTCATTTAGTGCAACCTGTTTTGCTTTCTCTTATAGTAAACACACATTGTCTATGAAAAACCTCACCTAACGACAAGCATTGAGTCCTGTCAACCAGCCAATTCATTATGAAAAGCCTCACCTAACGACAAGCATTGAGTCCTGTCAGCCAGCCAATTCATTATGAAAAGCCTCACCTAACGACAAGCATTGAGTCCTGTCAACCAGCCAATTCATTATGAGAAGCCTCACCTAACGACAAGCATTGAGTCCTGTCAGCCAGCCAATTCATTATGAAAAACCTCACCTAACGACAAGCATTGAGTCCTGTCAACCAGCCAAATCATTATGAAAAGCCTCACCTAACGACAAGCATTGAGTCCTGTCAGCCAGCCAATTCATTATGAAAAGCCTCACCTAACGACAAGCATTGAGTCCTGTCAACCAGCCAATTCATTATGAGAAGCCTCACCTAACGACAAGCATTGAGTCCTGTCAACCAGCCAATTCATTATGAAAAGCCTCACCTAACGACAAGCATTGAGTCCTGTCAACCAGCCAATTCATTATGAAAAGCCTCACCTAACGACAAGCATTGAGTCCTGTCAACCAGCCAATTCATTATGAAAAGATTAACATGCACAAGTTTGAATAATTTGTCTGTTTATTATTAAAATATATTTTTTTACAGATTAATCTCATATCACAATAGTGGAACCTTATGCCATAGAGGGAAAAAATATCAAAACCAAATGTTACCCCAATGTGTCATTACCCCAATGTGTCATTACCCCCAATGTGTCATTACCCCAATGTGTCATCAACCCCAATGTGTCATTACCCCAATGTGTCATTACCCCAATGTGTCATTACCCCAATGTGTCATTACCTCAATGTGTCATTAACCCAATGTGTCATTACCCCAATGTGTCATTAACCCCAATGTGTCATTACCCCAATGTGTCATTACCCCAATGTGTCATTAACCCCAATGTGTCATTAACCCCAATGTGTCATTAACCCAATGTGTCATTAACCCAATGTGTCATTACCCCAATGTGTCATTAACCCCAATGTGTCATTAACCCCAATGTGTCATTACCCCAATGTGTCATTACCCCAATGTGTCATTACCCAAATGTGTCATTAACCCAATGTGTCATTACCCCAATGTGTCATTAACCCAATGTGTCATTAACCCAATGTGTCATTAACCCCAATGTGTCATTACCCCAATGTGTCATTAACCCCAATGTGTCATTACCCCAATGTGTCATTACCCCCAATGTGTCATTACCCCCAATGTGTCATTAACCCCAATGTGTCATTAACCCAATGTGTCATTAACCCCAATGTGTCATTACCCCAATGTGTCATTACCCCAATGTGTCATTACCCCAATGTGTCATTACCCCAATGTGTCATTACCCCAATGTGTCATTACCCCAATGTGTCATTAACCCAATGTGTCATTACCCCAATGTGTCATTAACCCAATGTGTCATTACCCCAATGTGTCATTAACCCCAATGTGTCATTAACCCCAATGTGTCATTAACCCCAATGTGTCATTACCCCAATGTGTCATTACCCCAATGTGTCATTACCCAAATGTGTCATTAACCCAATGTGTCATTAACCCCAATGTGTCATTACCTCAATGTGTCATTACCTCAATGTGTCATTAAACCCAATGTGTCATTAATCCAATGTGTCATTAACCCCAATGTGTCATTAACCCCAATGTGTCATTACCCCAATGTGTCATTACCCCAATGTGTCATTACCCAAATGTGTCATTAACCCAATGTGTCATTAACCCCAATGTGTCATTAATCCAATGTGTCATTAATCCCAATGTGTCATTAATCCCAATGTGTCATTAACCCAATGTGTCAATCATATAATCACGTTGTTTTCAGGCCTTCAACTCCAGTTGAAACGTAAACACTTCAGGAAGACACGTTTTTAAATCAGGAAGCACGTGACTGGGGGAGATGGAGCACGATGTCCCACGGAAATGAAGGCCAGCATTTTCTGACACAATTCCACTGGCATTTGATTGGCCTGCAGCCAAGTGCACGGTGACAGGGACATCCTAGAGTTTTCTGACACGGTGACAGGGACATCCTAGAGTTTTCTGACATGGTGACAGGGACATCCTAGAGTTTTCTGACATGGTGACAGGGACATCCTAGAGTTCCTGACACGGTGACAGGGACATCCTAGAGTTCCTGACACGGTGACAGGGACATCCTAGAGTTCCTGACATGGTGACAGGGACATCCTAGAGTTTCCTGACATGGTGACAGGGACATCCTAGAGTTTCCTGACATGGTGACAGGGACATCCTAGAGTTTCCTGACATGGTGACAGGGACATCTTAGAGTTCCTGACACGGTGACAGGGACATCCTAGAGTTCTTGACACGGTGACAGGGACATCCGAGAGTTTTCTGACATGTCCACCTTGTAACCCGGTCCTTCATCTCTGCAGGTCCAGTCCACCTTGAAGCTTCATCGTTCACCTCTGACCTGCGAGACACAATCGACATCGACATTGAACAGAACAGTACAAGATGCAGAGGAAACATTCATGGACTCAACATTAAAGTGGAACATTTTTTTACTCAAACATTACAGCAACAATGGCTCTGAGTGAGACCCCCACGGCAAATGAGAAATGCATCCGTGTCTGTATCCCAAATGGCACCCTATTCCCTATATAGTGCACTACTTTAGACCAGAGCCCTATAGAACCCTATTCCCTATATAGTGCACTACTTTAGACTAGAGCCCTATAGAACCCTATTCCCTATATAGTGCACTACTTTAGCCCAGAGCCCTATAGAACCCTATTCCCTATATAGAGCACTACTTTAGACCAGGGCCCTTTGGTCCTATGAACCCTATGCTATAGGCCCCGGTCAAAAGTAGTGCACTATATAGGGAATAGGTTGCCATTTTGGAGCGTAGCCTCAGTGACTCATAATGCTGCTGGGCTGTGGTGGAGAACCAACCAACGCTGCTAGAATATTCTAGGCAGAGGGAGAATACTAAGTCTGCCTGGAGAAACTGTCTAATAAGTCATCTTAACTGGCTTACTGGCTGCAAGTAGGGGTTACTCCAAATATGTAGATTTAATTCAATTGGATTCAAACTGGGTCACACGGCTATTAAAGGTGCCAAGTGAGACAGCAGAGCAGAGGAAGCCAGTCTGAAGTGAGAGAGCAGAGGAGAGGAAGCCAGTCTGAAGTGAGACAGCAGAGGAAGCCAGTCTGAAGTGAGACAGCAGAGGAGAGGAAGCCAGTCTGAAGTGAGAAAGCAGAGGAGAGGAAGCCAGTCTGAAGTGAGACAGCAGAGCAGAGGAAGCCAGTCTGAAGTGAGAGAGCAGAGGAGAGGAAGCCAGTCTGAAGTGAGACAGCAGAGCAGAGGAAGCCAGTCTGAAGTGAGACAGCAGAGGAGAGGAAGCCAGTCTGAAGTGAGAGAGCAGAGGAGAGGAAGCCAGTCTGAAGTGAGACAGCAGAGCAGAGGAAGCCAGTCTGAAGTGAGACAGCAGAGGAGAGGAAGCCAGTCTGAAGTGAGACAGCAGAGGAGAGGAAGCCAGTCTGAAGTGAGAGAGCAGAGGAGAGGAAGCCAGTCTGAAGTGAGACAGCAGAGGAAGCCAGTCTGAAGTGAGACAGCAGAGGAGAGGAAGCCAGTCTGAAGTGAGACAGCAGAGCAGAGGAAGCCAGTCTGAAGTGAGAGAGCAGAGGAGAGGAAGCCAGTCTGAAGTGAGACAGCAGAGCAGAGGAAGCCAGTCTGAAGTGAGAGAGCAGAGGAGAGGAAGCCAGTCTGAAGTGAGACAGCAGAGCAGAGGAAGCCAGTCTGAAGTGAGACAGCAGAGGAGAGGAAGCCAGTCTGAAGTGAGACAGCAGAGGAGAGGAAGCCAGTCTGAAGTGAGACAGCAGAGGAAGCCAGTCTGAAGTGAGAGAGCAGAGGAAGCCAGTCTGAAGTGAGAGAGCAGAGGAGAGGAAGCCAGTCTGAAGTGAGACAGCAGAGGAAGCCAGTCTGAAGTGAGACAGCAGAGGAGAGGAAGCCAGTCTGAAGTGAGACAGCAGAGGAGAGGAAGCCAGTCTGAAGTGAGACAGCAGAGGAGAGGAAGCCAGTCTGAAGTGAGACAGCAGAGGAGAGGAAGCCAGTCTGAAGTGAGAGAGCAGAGGAAGCCAACTTAACAAATGTGGGAAGCATTGGAGTCAACATGGGCCAGCATCCCTGTGGTTATCCCATGTTTATGTGTATTGTCTCTACAACTAAATAAACATGGTTATGTGTATTGTCTCTATAACTGTAAATAAACATGGTTATGTGTATTGTCTCTATAACTGTAAATAAACATGGTTATGTGTATTGTTTATAACTAAAGACACGTGGTTAATCTCTCTGTGTGGATAGATTGCAGGGTTAACGGTTATTCTCTCTGTGTGGATAGATTGCAGGGTTAACATGGTTATTCTCTCTCTGTGTGGATAGATTGCAGGGTTAACATGGTTATTCTCTCTCTGTGTAGATAGATTGCAGGGTTAACATGGTTATTCTCTCTGTGTAGATAGATTGCAGGGTTAACATGGTTATTCTCTCTGTGTAGATAGATTGCAGGGTAAACATGGTTATTCTCTCTGTGTGGATAGATTGCAGGGTTAACATGGTTATTCTCTCTGTGTGGATAGATTGCAGGGTTAACATGGTTATTCTCTCTCTGTGTGGATAGATTGCAGGGTAAACATGGTTATTCTCTCTGTGTGGATAGATTGCAGGGTAAACATGGTTATTCTCTCTGTGTAGATAGATTGCAGGGTTAACATGGTTATTCTCTCTCTGTGTGGATAGATTGCAGGGTTAACATGGTTATTCTCTCTGTGTAGATAGATTGCAGGGTAAACATGGTTATTCTCTCTCTGTGTGGATAGATTGCAGGGTTAACATGGTTATTCTCTCTCTGTGTGGATAGATTGCAGGGTAAACATGGTTATTCTCTCTCTGTGTGTAGATAGATTGCAGGGTAAACATGGTTACTCTCTGTGTAGATAGATTGCAGGGTTAACATGGTTATTCTCTCTGTGTGGATAGATTGCAGGGTTAACATGGTTATTCTCTCTCTGTGTAGATAGATTGCAGGGTAAACATGGTTATTCTCTCTGTGTGGATAGATTGCAGGGTTAACATGGTTATTCTCTCTGTGTAGATAGATTGCAGGGTAAACATGGTTATTCTCTCTGTGTGGATAGATTGCAGGGTTAACATGGTTATTCTCTCTGTGTGGATAGATTGCAGGGTAAACATGGTTATTCTCTCTGTGTGGATAGATTGCAGAGTTAACATGGTTATTCTCTCTCTGTGTAGATAGATTGCAGGGTTAACATGGTTATTCTCTCTCTGTGTAGATAGATTGCAGGGTTAACATGGTTATTCTCTCTCTGTGTGGATAGATTGCAGGGTTAACATGGTTATTCTCTCTCTGTGTAGATAGATTGCAGGGTAAACATGGTTATTCTCTCTGTGTGGATAGATTGCAGGGTGAACATGGTTATTCTCTCTCTGTGTGGATAGATTGCAGGGTAAACATGGTTATTCTCTCTCTGTGTGGATAGATTGCAGGGTTAACATGGTTATTCTCTCTCTGTGTGGATAGATTGCAGGGTAAACATGGTTATTCTCTCTCTGTGTGGATAGATTGCAGGGTAAACATGGTTATTCTCTCTCTGTGTAGATAGATTGCAGGGTAACCATGGTTATTCTCTCTCTGTGTAGATAGATTGCAGGGTTAACATGGTTATTCTCTCTCTGTGTAGATAGATTGCAGGGTTAACATGGTTATTCTCTCTCTGTGTGGATAGATTGCAGGGTTAACATGGTTATTCTCTCTGTGTAGATAGATTGCAGGGTAAACATGGTTATTCTCTCTCTGTGTAGATAGATTGCAGGGTTAACATGGTTATTCTCTCTCTGTGTGGATATATTGCAGGGTTAACATGGTTATTCTCTCTGTGTAGATAGATTGCAGGGTAAACATGGTTATTCTCTCTCTGTGTAGATAGATTGCAGGGTTAACATGGTTATTCTCTCTCTGTGTAGATAGATTGCAGGGTAAACATGGTTATTCTCTCTCTGTGTAGATAGATTGCAGGGTTAACATGGTTATTCTCTCTCTGTGTGGATAGATTGCAGGGTTAACATGGTTATTCTCTCTGTGTAGATAGATTGCAGGGTAAACATGGTTATTCTCTCTGTGTAGATAGATTGCAGGGTTAACATGGTTATTCTCTCTGTGTAGATAGATTGCAGGGTAAACATGGTTATTCTCTCTCTGTGTAGATAGATTGCAGGGTTAACATGGTTATTCTCTCTGTGTAGATAGATTGCAGGGTAAACAGACATTGACAGCAGCAGAGCCCCCTCCAGACTCACTCAGCATGTCATCTGCCTGCCTCAGCTACCCCGGAGTGTGCGAGTGTGTGTGTGTGTGTGTGTGTGTGTGTGTGTGTGTGTGTGTGTGTGTGTGAGAGAGAGAGAGAGAGAGAGAGAGAGAGAGAGAGAGAGAGTGGTCTGTTTATCTGTGCGTGGTCTGTTTCTCTCTCTCTCTGTCTGTCTTTCTGTTTGCATCGACTGGCCATCACATTAGGGTGTCTCTGTAGGCTTTTTAAAGACACTGATTGGTTAGAGATGCAATTGAGTGTCTCCTAGCTGAATGTCACATAAAACACATCAAAACAACAACCGCTGAACGGAGGGGAGGAAGGTGCCCTGCGTCTGAACGGAGGGGAGGAAGGTGCCCTGCGTCTGAACGGAGGGGAGGAAGGTGCCCTGCGTCCTATTCCACAGGTAATGATATCTAACAAACGCCACAAGACATTCCCCTTCATGACAGCAGCAGCTGTCGTTGCCGTGTGCCTGTCTGGCACTTTGATAAACCATCTAACCATCTGTCCACAGAGCTTTACAAATATGTTTTAACGTTTAACAGTCCAACATTAGAAAACAAACCCAAGAACATCTCATCATTTAAGCAGGTTAATGTTTGGTTACCAGCTGACAGAGGTACGACACACAACTAAAACCATCTCATCATTTAAGCAGGTTAATGTTTGGTTACCAGCTGACTGAGAGGTACGACACACAACTAAAACCATCTCATCATTTAAGCAGGTTAATGTTTGGTTACCAGCTGACTGAGAGGTACGACACACAACTAAAACCATGTCATCATTTAAGCAGGTTAATGTTTGGTTACCAGCTGACTGAGAGGTACGACACACAACTAAAACCATCTCATCATTTAAGCAGGTTAATGTTTGGTTACCAGCGACTGAGAGGTACGACGCACAACTAAAACCATCTCATCATTTAAGCAGGTTAATGTTTGGATACCAGCTGACTGAGAGGTACGACACACAACTAAAACCATCTCATCATTTAAGCAGGTTAATGTTTGGTTACCAGCTGACTGAGAGGTACGACACACAACTAAAACCATCTCATCATTTAAGCAGGTTAATGTTTGGTTACCAGCTGACTGAGAGGTACGACACACAACTAAAACCATGTCATCATTTAAGCAGGTTAATGTTTGGTTACCAGCTGACTGAGAGGTACGACACACAACTAAAACCATGTCATCATTTAAGCAGGTTAATGTTTGGTTACCAGCGACTGAGAGGTACGACGCACAACTAAAACCATCTCATCATTTAAGCAGGTTAATGTTTGGTTACCAGCTGACTGAGAGGTACGACACACAACTAAAACCATCTCATCATTTAAGCAGGTTAATGTTTGGTTACCAGCTGACTGAGAGGTACGACACACAACTAAAACCATCTCATCATTTAAGCAGGTTAATGTTTGGTTACCAGCTGACTGAGAGGTACGACGCACAACTAAAACCATCTCATCATTTAAGCAGGTTAATGTTTGGTTACCAGCTGACTGAGAGGTACGACACACAACTAAAACCATCTCATCATTTAAGCAGGTTAATGTTTGGTTACCAGCTGACTGTGAGGTACGACGCACAACTAAAACCATCTCATCATTTAAGCAGGTTAATGTTTGGTTACCAGCTGACTGAGAGGTACGACACACAACTAAAACCATCTCATCATTTAAGCAGGTTAATGTTTGGTTACCAGCTGACTGAGAGGTACGACACACAACTAAAACCATCTCATCATTTAAGCAGGTTAATGTTTGGTTACCAGCTGACTGAGAGGTACGACACACAACTAAATCCATCTCATCATTTAAGCAGGTTAATGTTTGGTTACCAGCTGACTGAGAGGTACGACACACAACTAAAACCATCTCATCATTTAAGCAGGTTAATGTTTGGTTACCAGCTGACTGAGAGGTATGAGGCACAACTAAAACCATGTCATCATTTAAGCAGGTTAATGTTTGGTTACCAGCTGACTGAGAGGTACGACGCACAACTAAAACCATGTCAGCAATTATTTGTATGGGCTGGGCTGGGCTGGGCTGGGCTGGGCTGGGCTGGCCTGGGCTGGGCAGGGCTGGGCCGGGCTTGTTTGTTTGTTTCTGTCTGTTTGTTTGTTTGTTTCTGTCTGTTTGTTTGTTTGTTTCTGTCTGTTTGTTTGTTTCTGTCTGTTTGTCTGTTTGTTTGTTTCTGTTTGTTTCTGTCCGTCCGTCTGTCTGTAAAATCTATGGTGTTCAATTAACCTGACGCCATTAGCAGTTTAAAAGGTAAGACCGACCACATAATGTAAAAAGTTCCTCTGACCTTAAAAATGGATTAACGGCTAAATCAATTTCCCCGTGTGCTGCTCCAGCCACTTGAAGCATGTAACTAACTGTATCTGCACTTCTCAAAGGTCAAAGGTCTTTCAAATGTCTTCTGCCTTTTCCTTTCCTACACGCTTCAAGTCAGAACCAATTCTACACATCTTTCAAATGAGATACGGGAGCTTTCTAAGTACAATGTCAGAGATGGTACAGGATGGTTTTGAATGACAACATCGTAAACATTTGGGATTTAAAAGCCAGAAGGTATCTCAGTGGATTGGCCGACTTCACTGTGTGGATCACAACAATACGCCACTTCTCCTAACTTGGTATGAAATGAAACATGTCAGTTGGGTATATAACAATATTTAGATAGTGTTGTTTCTCTTTGAATGTCCCAAAAACACTAACTTCAGAAACTAAAATAGATTGAATACTTGTTAGAATTTGATGAAGACATTCTCATAATGGATTTTTCATTCTAAATGAAAAATCAGAAGAAGTGGATTTAATCTTTGATAGTTTAGTGCAATATTTGTAATGATCCTAGTCTTAAAGGAGGATAGGTGATTGATTTGCCCACGTCATTATTTTCAATAATCCATTGGTTTCTTTTTTGGCTCTACTAAGCAGAAATGGAGAGCTGTCAACGGATAGAGGAAGATTCCTCATCCCCCCGGGGAAAGAAGAGGCTGTTTTCTCCCTATCAGCAGATCTGTTGACTTCTGTCCTGTTAGACATGACCTGTAGGAACTAGACGTTTCTCCACAGACGCTGATGCTGCAGGAAATAGACATTTATCCACAGGAAGCAGAGAAAGCATCAGTGATGCTTTAGGTGAAACCCCAAGCACAAAGAAACATCGTCATGATCTAATACTACATTTATGTAATGAGAAGAAGAAATGCTTCAGAAATGATTTATTCTGAATGGCCCATGAAAACACTACAACAAAGATAGTCAACACCGAGAGAGAGACAGAGAGACAAAGAGAGAGAGAGAGAGAGAGAGAGAGAGAGAGAGACAGAGAGAGAGACAGAGAGACAAAGAGAGAGACAGAGAGAGAGACAGAGAGACAAAGAGAGAGACAGAGAGAGAGACAAAGAGAGAGAGAGAGAGAGACAGAGAGACAGAGACAGAGACAGAGAGACAGAGAGAGAGACAGAGAGAGAGACAGAGAGACAGAGACAGAGAGACAGAGAGACAGAGACAGAGAGACAGAGAGACAGACAGAGAGAGAGACAGAGAGAGAGACAGAGAGAGAGACAGAGTCAGATGATAAATTAATATCAGAATCCATAGAAGAAATGTCTATGGTACCACAAAGTATCCCTGTCTGAACAGAACTGATTTATCCACAAAGTATCCTTGTCTGTAGTGTCCTGACATGTGGTCTACTCTGTAGTGTCCTGACATGTGGTCTAGTCTGTAGTGTCCTGACATGTGGTCTAGTCTAGTTTCCTGACATGTGGTCTACTCTGTAGTTTCCTGACATGTGGTCTAGTCTGTAGTGTCCTGACTCCTGACATGTGGTCTACTCTGTAGTGTCCTGACATGTGGTCTAGTCTGTAGTGTCCTGACATGTGGTCTAGTCTGTAGTGTCCTGACATGTGGTCTAGTCTGTAGTGTCCTGACATGTGGTCTACTCTGTAGTTTCCTGACATGTGGTCTACTCTGTAGTTTCCTGACATGTGGTCTACTCTTTAGTTTCCTGACATGTGGTCTACTCTGTAGTGTCCTGATTCCTGACATGTGGTCTACTCTGTAGTGTCCTGACTCCTGACATGTGGTCTACTATGTAGTGTCCTGACTCCTGACATGTGGTCTACTCTGTAGTGTCCTGACATGTGGTCTACTCTGTAGTGTCCTGACATGTGGTCTAGTCATTCCTGGAAACCTTTGCCCAGCACACCACATCCTGAATGACATCTCTCTCTGCCAAAAGAAAAGAGTGTTGCAGCCCTTAACAATTTAATTAACCTGCAAATCAGGCCCTTTCCCCATCCCTGTACTTACTAGGAGGGTATTATGGGATGTTTCCAAGAACGAATAAGCCAAGCTCTTGCCAGTTTACCTGAGCCTGCGGTTTTCATTTATCCCTTCCTGACAGTAACAAGCCTTAAAACTAGATGAGTCATTTGCTGCTTTTGTCAATACACCGTGGCATTTTCTACTGTCTGTCTACATGACACTGAGATCATTCTCTCTGTCTCTGTCAGTCAGCCAGCCAGTCAGTCTCAGGAGATAGGCAGTGGCTGATTAGGCCATGACTTCAGCCCGAAATGGCACTCTATGGGCCCTGGTCAAAGGAAGTGCACTATATAGGGAATGGGGTGACATTTGGGCCAAACAGTGCATTTGGAAAGTGTTCAGACCCCTTGACTTTTTCCCCATCAAACTACACACAATACCCCATAATGACATCACAATACCCCATAAAGAGAAAGCGAAAACAGGTTTCTTGCAAATGTATATATAACAATCCCCCCCAGAAATAAGTTATTTACATAGGTATTCAGACCCTTTGCTATGAGACCCAAAATGAAGCTCCAGTACATCATGTCTCCATTGATCATCCTTGGAGATGTTTCTACAACTTGGAGTCCACCTGTAGTAAACATGATTGAACATGATTTGGAAAGGCACACACCTGTCTATATAAAGGTCCCAGCATTGTCAGAGCAAAAACCAAGCCATGAGGTCAAAGGAATTGTCCGTAGAGCTCCAAGACAGGATTTTAACAAGGCACAGATCTGGGGAAGGGTACCAAAACATTTCTGCAACATTGAAGGTCCCCTAGAACACAGTGGTCTCCTTCATTCCTAAATTGAAGAAGTTTGGAACCTCCAAGACTCGTCCTAGAGCTGGCAGATGGTCACTCTTGACAGAGCTCCAGAGTTCCTCCGTGGAGATGGGAGAATCTTCCAGAAGGACAACCATCTCTGCAGCCGTCCACCAATCAGGCCTTTATGGTAGAGTGGCCAGACGGAAGCCACTCCTCAGTAAAAGGCACATGACAGCCCGCTTTGAGTTTGCCAAAAGACACCTAAAGACTCTCAGACCATGAGAAACAAGATTCTCTGGTCTGATGAAACCAAGATTGAACTCACTGGCCTGAATGTCAAGCATCATGTCTGGAGTAAACCTGGCACCATCCCTACGGTGAAGGACATCATGCTGTGGGGATGTTTTTCAGCGGCAGAGACTGGGAGACTAGTCAGGATCGAGGGAAAGATGAAAGGAGAAAAGTAGAGAGAGATCCTTGATGAAAACCTGCTCCAGAGCGCTCAGGAGCTCAGACTGGGGGCGAAGGTTCATCTTCCAACAGGACAACGACCCTAAGCACACAGCCAAGACAACGCAGGAGTGGCTTCAGGACAAGTCTCTGAATGTCCTTGAGTGGCCCAGCCAGAGCCCGGACTTGAACCCGATTGAACATCTCTGGAGAGACCTGAAAATAGCTGTGCAGCGACACTCCCCATACAACCTGACAGAGACGAGAGGATCTGCAGAGAAGAATGGGAGAAACTCCCCAAATACAGGTGTGCCAAGCCTGTAGCTTCATAGCCAAGATGATTCGAGGCTGTAATCGCTGCCAAAGGTGCTACAACAAAGTACTGAGTAAAGGGTCTGAATACTTATGTAAATGTTATATTTCTGTTTTTTGTGTGTTTTTTTTTAATAAAATTTGCAAACATTTCTAAAAACCTGTTTTTGGTTCGTCATTATGGGGTATTGTGTGTAGAATAAAAACCTGTTTTTGGTTCGTCATTATGGGGTATTGTGTGTAGATTGATGAGGGGAAAAAAAACAATGAACTCCATTTTAGAATAAGGCTGTAAGGAAAAGTGGGAAAAGGGGTCTGAATACTTTCTGACTGTTTCTCTTCTGTCTCCGAGGCCTCTGGGAGCCAAGGAGGAGGGTTGAACAAATACAGTGCCTTGCGAAAGTATTCGGCCCCCTTGAACTTTGCGACCTTTTGCCACATTTCAGGCTTCAAACATAAAGATATAAAACTGTATTTTTTTGTGAAGAATCAACAACAAGTGGGACACAATCATGAAGTGGAACGACATTTATTGGATATTTCAAACTTTTTTAACAAATCAAAAACTGAAAAATTGGGCGTGCAAAATTATTCAGCCCCTTTACTTTCAGTGCAGCAAACTCTCTCCAGAAGTTCAGTGAGTATCTCTGAATGATCCAATGTTGACCTAAATGACTAATGATGATAAATACAATCCACCTGTGTGTAAACAAGTCTCCGTATAAATGCACCTGCACTGTGATAGTCTCAGAGGTCCGTTAAAAGCGCAGAGAGCATCATGAAGAACAAGGAACACACCAGGCAGGTCCGAGATACTGTTGTGAAGAAGTTTAAAGCTGGATTTGGATACAAAAATATTTACCAAGCTTTAAACATCCCAAGGAGCACTGTGCAAGCGATAATATTGAAATGGAAGGAGTATCAGACCACTGCAAATCTACCAAGACCTGGCCGTCCCTCTAAACTTTCAACTCATACAAGGAGAAGACTGATCAGAGATGCAGCCAAGAGGCCCATGATCACTCTGGATGAACTGCAGAGATCTACAGCTGAGGTGGGAGACTCTGTCCATAGGACAACAATCAGTCGTATATTGCACAAATCTGGCCTTTATGGAAGAGTGGCAAGAAGAAAGCCATTTCTTAAAGATATCCATAAAAAGTGTCGTTTAAAGTTTGCCACAAGCCACCTGGGAGACACACCAAACATGTGGAAGAAGGTGCTCTGGTCAGATGAAACCAAAATTGAACTTTTTGGCAACAATGCAAAACGTTATGTTTGGCGTAAAAGCAACACAGCTCATCACAATGAACACACCATCCCCACTGTCAAACATGGTGGTGGCAGCATCATGGTTTGGGCCTGCTTTTCTTCAGCAGGGACAGGGAAGATGGTTAAAATTGATGGGAAGATGGATGGAGCCAAATACAGGACCATTCTGGAAGAAAACCTGATGCAGTCTGCAAAAGACCTGAGACTGGGACGGAGATTTGTCTTCCAACAAGACAATGATCCAAAACATAAAGCAAAATCTACAATGGAATGGTTCAAAAATAAACATATCCAGGTGTTATAATGGCCAAGTCAAAGTCCAGACCTGAATCCAATCGAGAATCTGTGGAAAGAACTGAAAACTGCTGTTCACAAATGCTCTCCATCCAACCTCACTGAGCTCGAGCTGTTTTGCAAGGAGGAATGGGAAAAAATGTCAGTCTCTCGATGTGCAAAACTGATAGAGACATACCCCAAGCGACTTACAGCTGTAATCGCAGCAAAAGGTGGCGCTACAAAGTATTAACTTAAGGGGGCTGAATAATTTTGCACGCCCAATTTTTCAGTTTTTGATTTGTTAAAAAAGTTTGAAATATCCAATAAATGTCGTTCCACTTCATGATTGTGTCCCACTTGTTGTTGATTCTTCACAAAAAAATACAGTTTTATATCTTTATGTTTGAAGCCTGAAATGTGGCAAAAGGTCGCAAAGTTCAAGGGGGGGCGAATACTTTCGCAAGGCACTGTACATTCTATAGACACAACACAGTGTCACTATCAATGTTCTGATGCTCGGCAGGATGGCTGGGTCGGCTGGGGGCATTTACATAACCCTGTATAATCATTGCTGTTGACAAGACTCCGGGAAGAAGGACAAATGTGTGTGTGTGTGTGTGTGTGTGTGTGTGTGTGTGTGTGTGTGTGTGTGTGTGTGTGTGTGTGTGTGTGTTCTAGCTGCTACAGTATGCTAGTAATGAGTGTCTTTGAGCTGACAGACAGAGCTAGCCAAGTGCACTCGGTGGTAGATATTTCCCTCCTGCATGGCATGCCAAGCAAGCAGAGGGCAGCAGGACATCTCTCTGAGGGCAGGACAGGAGGAAGTGAATGTAGCTGAGCTGAGCAGACTGTGACAGCAGGACATCTCTCTGAGGGCAGGACAGGGGGAAGTGAATGTAGCTGAGCTGACTGTGACAGCAGAACATCTCTCTGAGGGCAGGACAGGAGGAAGTGAATGTAGCTGAGCTGACTGTGACAGCAGAACATCTCTCTGAGGGCAGGACAGGAGGAAGTGAATGTAGCTGAGCTTAGCAGACTGTGACAGCAGAACATCTCTCTGAGGGCAGGACAGGAGGAAGTGAATGTAGCTGAGCTGACTGTGACAGCACAACATCTCTCTGAGGGCAGGACAGGGGGAAGTGAATGTAGCTGAGCTGACTGTGACAGCAGAACATCTCTCTGAGGGCAGGACAGGGGGAAGTGAATGTAGCTGAGCAGACTGTGACAACAGAACATCTCTCTGAGGGCAGGACAGGAGGAAGTGAATGTAGCTGAGCAGACTGTGACAGCAGGACATCTCTCTGAGGGCAGGACAGGGAGAAGTGAATGTAGCTGAGCTGAGCAGACTGTGACAACAGAACATCTCTCTGAGGGCAGGACAGGAGGAAGTGAATGTAGCTGAGCAGGCTGTGACAGCAGGACATCTCTCTGAGGGCAGGACAGGAGGAAGTGAATGTAGCTGAGCAGACTGTGACAGCAGAACATCTCTCTGAGGGCAGGACAGGGAGAAGTGAATGTAGCTGAGCTGAGCAGACTGTGACAACAGAACATCTCTCTGAGGGCAGGACAGGAGGAAGTGAATGTAGCTGAGCAGACTGTGACAGCAGGACATCTCTCTGAGGGCAGGACAGGAGGAAGTGAATGTAGCTGAGCTGAGCAGACTGTGACAACAGAACATCTCTCTGAGGGCAGGACAGGAGGAAGTGAATGTAGCTGAGCAGACTGTGACAACAGAACATCTCTCTGAGGGCAGGACAGGGAGAAGTGAATGTAGCTGAGCTGAGCAGACTGTGACAACAGAACATCTCTCTGAGGGCAGGACAGGAGGAAGTGAATGTAGCTGAGCAGACTGTGACAACAGAACATCTCTCTGAGGGCAGGACAGGGGGAAGTGAATGTAGCTGAGCTGAGCTGACTGTGACAGCAGAACATCTCTCTGAGGGCAGGACAGGAGGAAGTGAATGTAGCTGAGCTGAGCAGACTGTGACAGCAGTACAGACAAACAGACAAGGGCAAGACAGGGAGGCAGACAACAGCACTGACAGACAACAGCACTGACAGGGGGGTGACAGACAACAGCACTGACAGGGGGGGGGGGGGGGCAGACAACAGTGTCACTGCCCCTCAAAATGCCTGCACACACACACACACACACACACACACACACACACACAGATGGGAGAATGCTCCCTGCCTCCTCCACAGTATAATAACGCCCGATAGAGCCCTCTGCTGGCCAACAGTAGAGTGCTTTGATGTCCTGCCTGAAGAGGGATTTACACTTCTGATATTTGAGGAAATTTACCATAATTGCTGAGATTTACCTCGTCTGTCAAACAACTGTCAACTGTCACTGACCACTTAAAATGTACAACAATTTACAGTAAAGGTAATCAATGTAAAAACCACTGTTGTGTTCTCTCTCTACCTCTGTCTCTCTCTCTTTACCTCTGTCTCTCTCTCTCTACCTCTGTCTCTCTCTTTACCTCTGTCTCTCTCTTTACCTCTCTCTCTACCTCTCTACCTCTGTCTCTCTCTACCTCTCTCTCTCTCTTTACCTCTCTCTCTCTCTTTACCTCTCTCTCTCTCTTTACCTCTCTCTCTCTCTTTACCTCTCTACCTCTGTCTCTCTCTTTGTCTCTCTCTCTCTCTCTCTCTCTTTACCTCTCTCTCTCTCTCTCTACTGTACCTGAGTGAACGTTCATTGGAGAGGTGGTCAGGAGAAGTTCAGAAGGCCAGCGGAGGTGTAGAAACCGGTGCAGTCGGTAGAATACCTCTGGGAAATCTGGACCGCACTCAGATCAAACTCCCCAAAATGGTACGACCCAAAGCTCTACGTTAAGAACAAGACAAGAGAGTTAGAACAGTACTGTCAATCTGAGTGTTAGGGTGTGTCCCAAATGACACCCTTTCCCCTATATTAGTGCACTACTTTTGACCAGAAGAAGTGCACTAGATAGTGAATAGGGAGCCATTTGCGACACACCCTAGGAAACCACTACTAACATTGTTACGTGAATCTCCTGTTTACACTTGAAGTAGTTCTACATGTCCACGTTGTGAACTGGACCAGAGTTTTGACGGAGGTTCTGGTTATACAACTACAGCATGACAAAAAAATAAATTCCACTCCACGACCATCAACAGAACGACATAACGATGAGACCGCTCTCTCTCTCTCAAAGATGGTGTTACTGTGGTTACTAAGGGCTCCCGAGTGGCGCAGCGGTCTAAGGCATCACTACAGACACCCTGGTTTGATTCCAGGCTGTATCACAACCGGCCGTAATTGGGAGTCCCATAAGGCAATTGGCCCAGCGGCGTCCGGGTTTGGCCGGTGTAGGCCGTCATTGTAAATAAGATTTTGTTATTTTAACTGACTTGCCTGGTGTAATAAAGGTTAAATAAAAATGATGAATGAAATAAACTTCTCAGGGGAACACATGGTACTGACAGAGACTCTCCAGGGACATTCCTATCATGTTGCTTCTCAGGGGAACACATGGTACTGACAGAGACTCTCCAGGGACATTCCTATCATGTTGCTTCTCAGGGGAACACATGGTACTGACAGAGACTCTCCAGGGACATCATGTTGCTTCTCAGGGGAACACATGGTACTGACAGAGACTCTCCAGGGACATTCCTATCATGTTGCTTCTCAAGGGAACACATGGTACTGACAGAGACTCTCCAGGGACATTCCTATCATGTTGCTTCTCAGGGGAACACATGGTACTGACAGAGACTCTCCAGGGACATTCCTATCATGTTGCTTCTCAGGGGAACACATGGTACTGACAGAGACTCTCCAGGGACATTCCTATCATGTTGCTTCTCAAGGGAACACATGGTACTGACAGAGACTCTCCAGGGACATTCCTATCATGTTGCTTCTCAGGGGAACACATGGTACTGACAGAGACTCTCCAGGGACATTCCTATCATGTTGCTTCTCAGGGGAACACATGGTACTGACAGAGACTCTCCAGGGACATTCCTATCATGTTGCTTCTCAGGGGAACACATGGTACTGACAGAGACTCTCCAGGGACATTCCTATCGTGTTGCTTCTCAGGGGAACACATGGTACTGACAGAGACTCTCCAGGGACATTCCTATCGTGTTGCTTCTCAAGGGAACACATGGTACTGACAGAGACTCTCCGGGGACATCATGTTGCTTCTCAGGGGAACACATGGTACTGACAGAGACTCTCCAGGGACATTCCTATCATGTTGCTTCTCAGGGGAACACATGGTACTGACAGAGACTCTCCAGGGACATTCCTATCATGTTGCTGCTCAAATGGAACCCGATTCCCTGCACTACTTTTGGCCAGGGCCCATATAGGGATCAGGTTATAAGTAGTGCACTATAGTGACCAGGGCCCATAGGGATCTGGTTATAAGTAGTGCACTATATAGTGACATGGGCCCATAGGGATCTGGTTATAAGTAGTGCACTATATAGTGACCAGGGCCCATAGGGATCAGGTTATAAGTAGTGCACTATATAGTGACATGGGCCCATAGGGATCTGGTTATAAGTAGTGCACTATATAGTGACCAGGGTCCATAGGGATCAGGTTATAAGTAGTGCACAGGTTATAAGTAGTGCACTATATAGTGACCAGGGCCCATAGGGATCTGGTTATAAGTAGTGCACTATATAGTGACCAGGGCCCATAGGGATCAGGTTATAAGTAGTGCACTATATAGGGAATAGGGTACGCTACTGCGCTGAAGGCTCAGTTTGTCATATCTAAACATTGGGAGGACCCCCAAGGTGAATTAAATTCTAACGTTACTGTATGAAAGCCCTCTATAGGCTGCCATGCTGATTTATCCCAAACATAGTGCCTTCGGAAACTATTCAGACCCCTTGAATATTCCCACATTTTGTTATGTTACAGCCTCATTCTGAAACGGATTAAATACAACAATTTCCTCGTCAATCGACACACAATACCCCATAATACCCCAATACCCCATCGGGGCGGCAGGTAGCCTAGTGGTTAGTGGAGCGTTGGACTAGTAACCGAAAGGTTGCTAGATCGAATCCCCGAGCTGACAAGGTAAAAATCTGTCGTTCTGCCTCTGAACAGGAAGTTAACCCACTGTTCCTAGGCCGTCATTGAAAATAAGAATTTGTTCTTAACTGACTTGCCTCGTTCAATAAAAGGTAAAAAATTATGACAAGCAAAAACTGTTTTTTTTTTAAATAAATGTTTTACATACGTTTTCAGACCCTTTGCTATGAGACTCAAAATTGAGCTCAGGTGCATCCTGTTTCCATTTTTCATCCTTGAGATGTTTCGACAACTTGATTGGAATCCACCTGTGGTAAATTCAATTTGATTGGACATAATTTGGAAAGGCATTTACCTGTCTATATAAGGTCCCACAGGTGACAGTGCATGTCAGAGCAAAAACTGCTGCAGAAATGTTTTGGTACACTTCCCCAGATCTGTGCCTCGACACAACCCTGTCTTGGAGCTCTACGGGGCTCTACCCTGTCTTGGAGCTCTACGGGGCTCTACCCTGTCTTGGAGCTCTACCCTGTCTTGGAGCTCTACGGGGCTCTACCCTGTCTTGGAGCTCTACCCTGTCTTGGAGCTCTACGGGGCTCTACCCTGTCTTGGAGCTCTACGGGGCTCTACCCTGTCTTGGAGCTCTACCCTGTCTTGGAGCTCTACGGGGCTCTACCCTGTCTTGGAGCTCTACGGGGCTCTACCCTGTCTTGGAGCTCTACCCTGTCTTGGAGCTCTACGGACAGTTCCTGCAAGCCAGGAGGTTTAAGGAATTGTCTGTAGAGCTCAAAGACAGGGTTGTGTCGAGGCACAGATCTGGGGAAGGATACCAAAAAATGTCTGCAGCATTGAAGGTCCCCAAGAACACAGTGGCATCCATCGTTCTTAAATGGAAGAAGTTTGTAACCACCAAGACTCTTCCTAGAGCTGGCCGCCCGGCCAAACTGAGCAATCGGGGGAGAAGGGCCTTGGTCAGGGAGGTGACCAAGAACCCTGTGGTCACTCTGACAGAGCTCTAGAGTTCCTCTGTGGAGATGAGAGAACCTTCCAGAATAACAACCATCTCTACAGCACTCCACCAATCAGGCCTTTATGGTAGAGTGGCCAGACGGAAGCCACTCCTCAGTAAAAGACACATGACAACCCACTTGGATATTACATTTGTAAAAAATGAGATAATTTCATGTGCCTGAGTCAATACCCCATAGTCAAAGTGAAAACATGCTTTAAGAAATGTTTGCAAATGTATTGAAAATGAAATACATAACTATCTAAATTACATAAGTATTCAAGCCCCTCAGTCAATACATGTTAGAATCACCCAGTGATAACAGCTGAGTCTTTCTTGGTGAGTCTCTAAGAGCTTTCCACACCTGGGTCTTTCTGGGTGAGTCTCTAAGAGCTTTCCACACCTGGGTCTTTCTGGGTGAGTCTCTAAGAGCTTTCCACACCTGGGTGTTTCTGGGTAAGTTTCTAAGAGCTTTCCACACCTGGGTGTTTCTGGGTAAGTTTCTAAGAGCTTTCCACACCTGGGTGTTTCTGGGTAAGTTTCTAAGAGCTTTCCACACCTGGATTGTACAATATTTGCACATTATTCTTTTTAAAATTCTTCAAGCTCTGTCAAGTTGGTGGTTGATCATTGCTTGACAGCCATTTTCATGTCTTGCCATACAGTTTCCTCTTAAATCGGCTTGAAAATCTAACTTGGAACACTCAGGAACATTCAATGTCGTCTTGGTAAGCAACTCCTGTGTAGATTTGGCCTTGTGTTTTAGGTTTTTGTTCTTACATCATCCAAAGTGTAATTAATAACTTCACCATGCTCAAATCCTTGACTTCGGCGATGTAATTTACAAAATAGCTTCCAATACCCTACTCAATAAATTGGATGCAGTCTATCACAATGCCATCCGTTTTGTCACCAAAGCCCCATATACTACCTACCACTGCGACCTGTACGCTCTCGTTGGCTGGCCCTCGCTTCATACTCGTCGCCAAACCCACTGGCTCCAGGTCATCTACAAGACCCTGCTAGGTAAAGTCCCCCTTATCTCACTGGTCACCATAGCAGCACGCTCTCCAGCAGGTATATCTTTCTGGTCACCCCCAAAACCAATTCCTCTTTTGGCCGCCTCTCCTTCCAGTTCTCTGCTGCCAATGACTGGAACGAACTACAAAAATCTCTGAAACTGGAAACACTTATCTCCCTCACTAGTTTTTAGCACCAGCTGTCAGAGCAGCTCACAGATTACTGCACCTGTACATAGCCCATCTATAATTTAGCCCAAACAACTACCTCTTTCCCTACTGTATTTATTTATTTTGCTCCTTTGCACCCCATTATTTTTATTTCTACTTTGCACATTCTTCCATTGCAAATCTACCATTCCAGTGTTTTACTTGCTATATTGTATTTACTTTGCCACCATGGCCTTCTTCTTTTTGCCTTTACCTCCCTTATCTCACCTCATTTGCTCACATCGTATATAGACTTGTTTATACTGTATTATTGACTGTGTTTGTTTTACTCCATGTGTAAATGTAAATGAGAACTTGTTCTCAACTTGTCTTCCTGGTTAAATAAAAGGTGAAATTAAATAGAAATAAAAAGGGATATTTAATGTCTGCTTTTCTTTCCTTTTCACCCATCTACCAATAGGAGCCCTTCTTTACCCATCTACCAATAGGAGCCCTTCTTTGCGAGGCAATGGAAAACCTCCCTGGTCTTTGTGGTTGAATCTGTATTTGAAATTCACGGCTTGACTGAGGGACCTTACCGGTAATTGTATGTGTGGATTACAGAGGTTAGGTAGTTATTCAAAAAATCATGTTAAACACTATTACTGCAGACAGAGTGAATCCATGTGACTTGTTGTGTGACTTGTGAAGCAACTTTTTACGACTGAAGTGGTTTAGACTTGGCATAACAAAAGGGTTAAATACTTATTGACTCAAGACATTTCACCTTTCAAATTCATTTGTAAAATAATTTAAAAAACATAATTCCACTTTGACATTCTGGGGTATTGTGTGTTGGCCAGTGACAAAACAACCTCTCAATGTAATAAATGTCAAATTCAGGCTGAAACACAACAAAATGTGGAGAAAGTCAAGGGGTCTGAATACATTGTGAAGACACTGATCATTGGACCTAATGAGGAAATGGAGGCTGATTCCCAGTTCTAACAACACTCATAACATTCTAAATTCTTAAGACTAATAAAATGTCATTGATCTTTTCAGTTATGGTTGGTTGGAGGGATCAAACCCAGCGTGTTGAGTTGGCTGGGACTTTAGAGTTGTCTGTCAGGAATATATTTCAGGTCCAATCAACACTCTGTTCCAGTGTTTCATGATCCTGGGGAACCAATAGGTATGAGCCAATTAGTGGAATCAGGTGTGTAGCGCGAGGGCAAAAACTAATATTATAGATTTATTTTTTCCTTTATTTAATTAGGCAAGTCAGTTAAGGACAAATTCTTATTTACAATGACGGCCTACACCGGCCAAACCCGGACAGCGTTGGGCCAAATGTGCGCCTCCCTATGGTACTCCCAATCACGGCCGGTTGTGATACAGCCTGGAATCGAACCAGGGTTTCTGTAGTGACGCCTCTAGCACTGAGATGCGGTGCCTTAGACCGCTGTGCCACTCGGGAGCCCAAAATGAACAGAACGGTCACCATTCAAGTGAATTATTAATTTGTTCGATTCATCATATTTATGTGTACTTAATCCTATCTGATAGGATAAATCCAGATAGATAGCTTTGGAAAAACTGGGCCCAGGACTAGAGCACTGCTCCATTCAGACAGACCGCACCAGGAATATACTATTGTAGTTCTTACATTTTACCAGCAGAGGGCAGCTAATCCACATGAAACAGAGCCAGAGGTATTGTTGCATCACCTACCTGACTGGCTACCATCTTACTGACTGAATGGGCTGTCTACCATCTTACTGACTGAATGGGCTGTCTACCATCTTACTGACTGAATGGGCTGTCTACCATCTTACTGACTGAATGGGCTGTCTACCATCTTACTGACTGAATGGGCTGTCTACCATCTTACTGACTGAATGGGCTGTCTACCATCTTACTGACTGAATGGGCTGTCTACCATCTTACTGACTGAATGGGCTGTCTACCATCTTACTGACTGAATGAGCTGTCTACCATCTTACTGACTGAATGAACTGACTACCATCTTACTGACTGAATGAGCTGTCTACCATCTGACTGACTGAACTGTCTACCATCTTACTGACTGAATGAACTGCCGACCATTTTACTGACTGAATGAACTGCCGACCATCTTACTGACTGAATGAACTGCCGACCATTTTACTGACTGAATGAACTGCCGACCATCTTACTGACTGAATTAACTGTCTACCATCTTACTGACTGAATGAACTGCCAACCATTTTACTGACTGAATGAACTGCCGACCATCTTACTGACTGAATGAACTGCCGACCATTTTACTGACTGAATGAGTGCTGCTAATAAATCTCACTGAGTGAGTGAGTCTGCTAAATCTTACTGCATTATGTAAGCCCCGGGAGGCTTTATGTGTTCCTGGAATGTTCCTATTGCTTCTGTGAATAGTCGTTCCACCCAAAATATTATGGGAGTACTAGTCAAGAATAAAGATAACCCACAAAAACGTATTATTGCTCAATATAGGAGAGAAATGATCTCCTATGAGACGGACCTAAAGGTTGTATTGTTCAACAGACAACAGGCAGGTAAAAAGGTAACACCAGGATGTTTATTTGTTTGTGTTGTTTGACCTCTGACCTTTAATATGTTCCTGGCATCGAAGGCCTCCCGCTCCTTCATGTTCTGCTGCCTTCCTCCTCCGGCTGGAAAACACACAACAAAAGATAGGTAAACCCTGAGCACCGTGTGTAAACCCTGATCACCGCGGGTAAACCCTGAGCACCGCGGGTAAACCCTGATACTGAGAGCGTTGGCGTTTCCAAAATAGATATATTTGGGTGTTTTTGGAGCATTTGTTGGTGTTTCATCTGTGCCTCTGCAACTGCACAACGAGCATGAGGAAGGTTATCGCTGGTGGGGTACATTTCCTCACAACCAAGTAAAAAAAGGTGTCTGGACACTTAGAGCACGACATTTACATCGAAAAATACAGATTTGGTTAACAAAAAGGTGAACTTTGAAAAAAGGTCCTTTGACCCTAATGAACAAAACACACATCTAGTGTATTAGGTGGACAACTCTATTTTATAAAATCAAAAAATGTGGGTTAGTGAGGTTTAGTGGAGTTCAACGTCAACCACACCGTTTATTACAACACTGTTCAAACCAGGTGGATATCCCTATGAACTGTTCTGGGAGATATGATCCTAAATTACTCTCGCTCTGAAAAACACTAAACAGATGACAGCCTTACCACCACCACCACCCTGATTGGTCAATGTCCCTGTCTGTTATGTAACAGCTGTGATTCTAACAACATAATGCTGACCATTCATCTGGTATGCAGCAGTGACGTACCTAAAACACTGCATTCTGAGCAATTCAGAGCTATTCTGAGCTAGTCAACAACAAGAGCAGAACCAACAGTAACCTTCCCTCCCTCGCTCCCTCGCTCCCTCCCTCGCTCCCTCGCTCCCTCCCTCCCTCCCTCCCTCGCTCCCTCGCTCCCTCCCTCGCTCCCTCGCTCCCTCGCTCCCTCCCTCCCTCCCTCCCTCCCTCCCTCCCTCCCTCGCTCTCTCTTTGGCCACAACTCTGTTTGTGTGCAACAGGGCAGAGTGTTTTCCAACAGCAGTGACAAGGGGTTTCATTCAGTTGGCCGTGGATCAAGTCCAGCCCTAGTTCTTTCACGCATGAGTTTACACAGGGCTGGCCAGCTGAGAGACTGGCCAACAACTCAGGGCTGGTCAGCTGAAAGTGTGCAAGAGCACAGGACAAAGGGAGGGGTCTGTCCAAGAGCACAGGACAAAGGGAGGGGTCTGTCCAAGAGCACAGGACAAAGGGAGGGGTCTGTCCAAGAGCACAGGACAAAGGGAGTGGTCTGTCCAAGAGCACAGGACAAAGGGAGGGGTCTGTCCAAGAGCACAGGACAAAGGGAGGGGTCTGTCTAAGAGCACAGGACAAAGGGAGGGGTCTGTCCAAGAGCACAGGACAAAGGGAGGGGTCTGTCCCAAGAGCGTCCAATAAAACTCTGTTTACTACTTCAGGAACAGGGACTGGGGCGCTCCTCTTCTCAGTTCACTGCAGCCAGCGACTGCAACGAGCTGCAACAAACACTCAAACTGGACGGTTTTATCTCTTCATTCAAAGACTCATTCCATGGACACTCTTACTGACAGTTGTGGCTGCTTTGTGTGATGTATTGTTGTCTCTACCCTCCTGCCCTTTGTGTTGTCTGTGCCCAATAATGTTTGTACCATGTTGTGCTGCTGCCATGTTGTGCTGCTGCCATGTTGTGCTGCTGCCATGTTGTGCTGCTGCCATGTTGTGCTGCTACCATGTTGTGCTGCTACCATGTTGTGCTGCTACCATGTTGTTCTGCTACCATGTTGTGCTGCTACCATGTTGTGCTGCTGCCATGTTGTGCTGCTGCCATGTTGTGCTGCTGCCATGTTGTGCTGCTGCCATGTTGTGCTGCTACCATGTTGTGCTGCTGCCATGTTGTGCTGCTACCATGTTGTGCTGCTGCCATGTTGTGCTGCTACCATGTTGTTGTCATGTGTTGCTGACAAAAATATTTTAAAAAAAATTATATTTATAAACATTTGTATTTTATTATTTGATTTTATATATTTTTAATCCTAGCCCCCGTCCCCCGCAGGAGGCCTTTTGCCTTTTGGTTGGCCGTCATTGTAAATAAGAATTTGTTCTTAACTGACTTGCCTAGTTAAATAAAATAAATGTAAAAACATTTTAAATCTAGGGGTTGTTATTGTTGTTATGGTTGTTGCTACATCCGTGTTGTTGACATGGGGTGGTGTGTTCAGGTGTCAGTTTGTTTCACTAATGTGATTATACTGTCACTCCGTGTCCATCTTTATGCTGTGACTCCGTGCCCAGTGACTGACTTAATGTCCATCTTTATGCTGACTGACTCCGTGCCCAGTGACTGACTTAATGTCCATCTTTATGCTGTGACTCTGTGTCCATCTTTATGCTGACTGACTCTGTGTCCAGTGACTGACTTAATGTCCATCTTTATGCTGTGACTCTGTGTCCATCTTTATGCTGTGACTCCGTGTCCAGTGACTGACTTAATGTCCATCTTTATGCTGACTGACTCCGTGTCCAGTGACTGACTTAATGTCCATCTTTATGCTGACTGACTCCGTGCCCAGTGACTGACTTAATGTCCATCTTTATGCTGACTGACTCCGTGTCCAGTGACTGACTTAATGTCCATCTTTATGCTGACTGACTCCGTGTCCAGTGACTGACTTAATGTCCATCTTTATGCTGTGACTCCGTGCCCAGTGACTGACTTAATGTCCATCTTTATGCTGACTGACTCCGTGTCCAGTGACTGACTTAATGTCCATCTTTATGCTGTGACTCCGTGCCCAGTGACTGACTTAATGTCCATCTTTATGCTGACTGACTCCGTGCCCAGTGACTGACTTAATGTCCATCTTTATGCTGACTGACTCCGTGCCCAGTGACTGACTTAATGTCCATCTTTATGCTGACTGACTCCGTGCCCAGTGACTCTGACTTAATGTCCATCTTTATGCTGACTGACTCCGTGTCCAGTGACTGACTTAATGTCCATCTTTATGCAGTGACCGTGCCCAGTGACTGACTTAATGTCCATCTTTATGCTGACTGACTGTGTCCAGTGACTGACTTAATGTCCATCTTTATGCTGACTGACTGTGTCCAGTGACTGACTTAATGTCCATCTTTCTGAGTGGGAGGAGAATGAGGGAAACAGGCTCACATTATCAGGAGGATACTCTGGGTCAGTTTTACACAGTTTTACACAGAGGAAAGGCTGTTTTGAGAGAGCAGTGACACTTATTTTGCATTTTCATTTCAAGTACGTGTGTTTGTGTGTGTGTGTGTACTCTAGTAAGTGTCCTTGTTTTCAAGATGAAGCTCCAATACACATACCTAAAACACACATCAGTGATGGCCATAGACAAAAACCACTTTCTTCATCCTACCTGAAGCATCCTTCCTGAACAGAGTGTTCATCACAGTGCCGTGCAGTTTCACTCTGTCCCATTCTCTGACCATCAGCCCTGAGGAAACAAAGTGGTCCACCAGCCGCTCCACAATGGTCTGCAGCCTGCACAGCAGACAGTCAACACACAGTCAACACAGACAGTCAACACAAGAGTTAGTTGTTGTTACCTGGGAGCAACCCTCTCACACTGTTGACATCCTATCGATGAACATCATTTTAATGTACTAATTGTCACTCAATCTGTCATTAAAAAAAGTCAACTGTAAAAATACTAATTATACTACATGGTATTTACAGTGCATTCGTTAAGTACTCAGACCCCTTGACTTTTTCCACATTTTGTTACGTTGCAGACTTATTCTAAAATGGACTAAATTGTTTCCCCCCTCAACAATCTATACACAATACACCATAATGACATCAAAATACACCATAATGACATCACAATACCCCATAATGACGTCACAATACACCATAATGACATCACAATACACCATAATGACAAAGAAAAAACAGGTTTTTAGAAATGTTTGCAAATGTATTAAAAACATAAAACATAAATAGCACATTTACATAAGTACTCAGACCCTTTACTCAGAACTTTGTTGAAGCACCTTTGGCAGCGATTACAGCTTCAACTCTTCTTGGGTATGACGCTACAAGCTTGACACACCTGTATTTGGGGAGTTCCCCAGGACTCCTATTCTTCTCTGCAGATCCTCTCAAGTTCTGTCAGGTTGGATGGGGAGTGTCGCTGCACAGCTATTTTCAGGTCTCTCCAGAGATCAATCGATCAGGTTCAAGTCCAGGCTCTGGCTGAGCCACTCAAGAACATTCTGTCATGCACTGACAACTGTGGGACCTTATATAGACAGGTGTGTGCCTTTCCAAATCATGTCCTATCAATTGAATTTACCACAGGTGAACTTCAATCAATTTTTCAAAACATATCAAGGATGATCAATAGAAACAGGATGCACCTGAGCTCAATTTCAAGTCTCATAGCAAAGTATCTGAATACTTACGTAAATAACGTATTTCAGTTTTTTATTTTTAATACATTTGCAAATCATTTTAAAAATCAGTTTTTGCTTTGTCATTTTGGTGTATTGTGATGTCATTATGGTGTATTGTGATGTCATTATGGTGTATTGTGATGTCATTATGGGGTATTGTGATGTCATTATGGGGTATTGTGTGTCATTATGGGGTATTGTGTGTCATTATGGGGTATTGTGATGTCATTATGGGGTATTGTGTGTCATTATGGGGTATTGTGATGTCATTATGGGGTATTGTGATGTCATTATGGGGTATTGTGATGTCATTATGGGGTATTGTGATGTCATTATGGGGTATTGTGATGTCATTATGGGGTATTGTGATGTCATTATGGGGTATTGTGATGTCATTATGGGGTATTGTGTTGTCATTATGGGGTATTGTGATGTCATTATGGGGTATTGTGATGTCATTATGGGGTATTGTGATGTCATTATGGGGTATTGTGTTGTCATTATGGGGTATTGTGATGTCATTATGGGGTATTGTGATGTCATTATGGGGTATTGTGTTGTCATTATGGGGTATTGTGATGTCATTATGGGGTATTGTGTGTAGATCGCAGAGGTTTTTTGTTGTATTTAATCCATTTTAGAATAAGGCTGTGTCAAGAGGTCTGAATACTGAATACTTTTCCCAAAGGCACTGTATATAGTGCTTTTCAAGGAGCCAGAGTCACTGTGGTACAAACTGTGGTTAAAGAAAGAGACATGAGAGTATCCAGGAACCAGACTCTTACTTGTCCGAACCATCTTTCACTTGGACCTTGGCATACAGGACATCCACCATGGCTGGGTCATCGTTCATGTACTCAATCCCTGTCACCTCCAGCGGGAGAGGCTTCCCTTCTGTGATGGTCCTGAAACATGACATAATGTGTTACAAGAATAACGTGTGTTACATGACATAACGTGTTACTTGACATAACATGTGTTACATGACATAACATGTGTTACATGACATAACGTGTTACTTGACATAACATGTGTTACATGACATAACATGTGTTACATGACATAACGTGTTACTTGACATAACATAACAAGACAATGTGTTACTTGGCATGACATAATGTGTGTTACATGACATAACGTGTGTTACATGACATAACATGTGTTACATGACATAACGTGTTACTTGACATAACACGTGTTACATGACATAACATGTGTTACATGACATAACGTGTTACTTGACATAACATGTGTTACATGACATAACATGTGTTACATGACATAACGTGTTACTTGACATAACATGTGTTACATGACATAACATGTGTTACATGACATAACGTGTTACTTGACATAACATAACAAGACAATGTGTTACTTGGCATGACATAATGTGTGTTACATGACATAACGTGTGTTACATGACATAACGTGTTACATGACATAACGTGTTACTTGACATAACATAACAAGACAATGTGTTACTTGACATGACATAATGTGTGTTACATGACATAACATGTGTGTTACATGACATAACATGTGTTACAAGAATAACGTGTGTTACATGACATAATGTGTTACATGACATAGCGTGTGTTACATGACATGACATAACGTGTTACTTGAAATAACATAACAAGACAATGTGTTACTTGACATGACATAATGTGTGTTACATGACATAACATGTGTTACATGACATAACATGTGTTACAAGAATAACGTGTGTTACATGACATAATGTGTTACATGACATAGCGTGTGTTACATGACATGACATAACGTGTTACTTGACATAACATAACAAGACAATGTGTTACTTGACATGACATAATGTGTGTTACATGACATAACATGTGTTACATGACATAACATGTGTTACAAGAATAACGTGTGTTACATGACATAATGTGTTACATGACATAGCGTGTGTTACATGACATGACATAACGTGTTACTTGAAATAACATAACAAGACAATGTGTTACTTGACATGACATAATGTGTGTTACATGACATAACATGTGTTACATGACATAACATGTGTTACATGACATAACGTGTGTTACATGACATAACGTGTGTGTTACATGACATAACGTGTGTTACATGACATAACGTGTTACATGACATAACGTGTGTTACATGACATAGCGTGTGTTACATGACATACCGTGTGTTACATGACATAACATGTGTGTTACATAATATGACATAACATGACATAACATGAGTTACATAACATAATGTGTTACTTGACATAACATGACATAATGTGTGTTACATAACATGACATAATGTGTGTTACATGACATAACATAACATGTGTTCCTGGCTCCAACTCAATTTTTTATACAATCTAGATAGGGATAGTCCCTCCCTGTTTCAGTCTGTTTTCATCTGTTTGATTCCTAATGAACATGACCCAGTTGTCAGTCAGTCATACGTACTTGATAAAGTCCTGACAGTGCTGGAGTTGTTTACATGCTTGGGTCACTTCCAGGTCGTTCAGCAGGGCCAGGGTGCCGACTGTTAGATGGAGCTTAGCAGGGTTCTGGAAGATGCTTCCATCTACTCCGTGGTCCTTAACAAGAGAGGAGAGAGACCAGCGATGAACTGACCGCACAGAGAAACACTGTAGGGTGAAGTTGCCCTTAGACACCGATCTTAGGTCCGTTTGGCATTCCCTCCACTAATGGTTGAGATTAGTATTGGAGGAAGAGGAAGCTGATCCTAGATCTGCACAATTTAACCCTTAGAACCAGACAACCAGAGAAACTAAAACAGGGACCCAAGATCTCTGATAGCTATTCAGTCAATATAAACATGAATGGAATATAGTCAAGTCTCAAACTGGAGTTTGAGAGTATTATGCACGATTTTACAGATTGTCATCCCTCCCATCCGCCATGAACGCACTCACTGACACACACACACACACACACACACACACACACACACACACACACTCTTCCTTACCTGAGAACACTGCTCCAACACCTCCTCTTTAAACCTCAGGAATCCATCCTGAACTTGAGGGTGGTTAAGAGCGAACGACAGGAAGTGGGTGAACGGCTGCTTCTTGCGAAAGCTCTGCACCAGGAGTTCGACACGAGTCACGGCAGAGGACACCGCGGCCTTCTGGGAGCCAGTGATCACTGGAACAATGCGAGACCGTTATTGTGTGACTGTGAATGTGAGACTTTTATTTTTGATATCCCATGATTCTAGCCCTTCGGAGAAGAGCAGAGGTTCATGGATAATGTCTTGAGTTTTGCGTGGTTGCTGGAACCACGTTCTTGGCTGACTTTTAGTACTACACTCATTCATTTTTATTTTATTTATTTCACCTTTATTTAACCAGGTAGGCAAGTTGAGAACAAGTTCTCATTTACAATTGCGACCTGGCCAAGATAAAGCAAAGCAGTTAGACACATACAACGACACGGAGTTACACATGGAGTAAAACAAACATACAGTCAATAATACAGTATAAACAAGTCTATATACAATGTGAGCAAATGAGGTGAGATAAGGGAGGTAAAGGCAAAAAAAGGCCATGGTGGCAAAGTAAATACAATATAGCAAGTAAAATATGAGTTGACTGCTGACAGAAAACCACTGAAATTCCCAGAGATAGAGAAAGAAGAGTTTTGCTAGACTGGTCCCAGATCTGTTTTTGCTTGCATAGTGAACTCCTATAGTCATTGTTAATCACTTGCCTAGTTAAATAAAGGTTAAATAAAATAAAAACATTAATTGTCTTGTAATTCCGACCACAGGAGTTGGTGAGACAGCACAAACAGTCATAATATGGGACGAGGCTACAGTGTTGCACCAGTATCTTTACTATAGACCTCTGGTTTGGGCTGGTCTCCAAGCTCTGGTCCAGGGCGTTACGTGAGGCCTTGACCCTTCTTCAAGAAGGCTGAAAGAGGGCTCAAGCCCTGGACCAGAGGTACTGGTCTCTCCGCTAATAAAACGCCACTCACCGATCTGTCCTTCCACTCCTTGTTTTGGAATGTGGATGTCTGTCTTTGTGTCTGCCTCGAGTCTTCTACGTGTCTCTCCTTTCCTTCCGATGATGTATCTGTTAAAAACAACAACAACAACACTTCTCTGGTTAGTACACCGTATCCTTGATTTTCATTGAAGATGTACACATAGCCCTAATGAAACAAACACACACAAACACCTAATTTGCCTAAAATATTACGCTGTTACCACGGTTACCTCATGTAGTCTTAACTACAAGCCAGAATGTTGAATAAAATGATATTTAAATGTGACGGTAGGAAGTGGAGATAAACACAGAGGATTATTAACCAGACTTTATGGGGCGTCGGTCTGTTTGACTCTGTCAGCTTGTATTCCTGCTACACTACATGGCCAAAAGTATGTGGACACCTGTTCAAACATCTCATTCCCAAATCATGGGCATTAATATGGAGTTGGTCCCCCCCTCTTTGCTGCTATAACAGCCTCCACTGTTCTGGGAAGGCTTTCCACTAGATGTTGGAACATTGTTGTGGGGGCATGCTTCCATTCAGCCACAAGAGCATTAGTGAGGTCAGGCACGGATGTTGGGTAATTAGTCCTGGCTCGCAGTCGGTGTTTCAATTCATCCTAAAGGTGTTCGATTGGGTTGCGGTCAGGGCTCTGTGCAGGCCAGTCAAGTTCTTCCACACCAATCTCGATAAAACATTTCTTTATGGACCTCTCTTTGTGCACAGGGGCATTGTCATGCTGAAACAGGAAAGGGGCCTTCCCCAAACTGTTGCCACAAAGTTGAAGCACAGAATTGTCTAGAATGTCATTGTATGCTGTACTGTTAAGACTACCCTTCACTGGAACTAAGGGGCCCGAACCATGAAAAACAGCCCCAGACTATCACTCCTCATCCACCAAACTTTGCAGTTGGCATTATACATTGGGGCAGGTAGTGTTCTCCTGGCATCCGCCAAACCCAGATTCGTCCGTCGGACTGCCAGATGGTGAAGCGTGATTCATCACTCCAGAGAACGCATTTCCACTGCTCCAGAGTCCAATGGCCGCAAGCTTTACACCCCTGGGGTGGCAAGGTAGCCTAGTGGTTAGAGCATTGGACTAGTAACCGAAAGGTTGCAAGTTCAAATCCCCAAGCTGACAAGGTACAAAATCTGTCGTTCTGCCCCTGAACAGGCAGTTAGGCCATCATTGAAAATAAGAATTTGTTCTTAACTGACTTGCCTAGTAAAATAAAGGTAAAATAAAATAAATAAACTCCAGTCGAAGCTTGGCATTGCGATCTTAGGCTTGTGTGCGGCTGCTCGGCCACGGAAACCCAGTTCATGAAGCTCCCGAACAGTTATTGTGCTGACGTTGCTTCCAGAGACAGTTTGGAAGTCGGTAGTGAGTGTTGCAACCGAGGACAGACGATTTTTATGCGATACGTGCTTCAGCACTAGGCGGTCCCGTTCTGTGAGCTTGTGTGGCCTACCACTTCGCGGTTGAGCCGTTGCTGCTCCTAGACATTTCCACTTCACATTAACAGCACTTACTGTCGACAGGGGAAGCTCTAGCAGGGCAGAAATTTGACAAACTGACTTGTTAGAAGGTAGCATCCTATGACGGTGCCACGTTGAAAGTCACTGAGCTCTTCAGGAAGGCCATTCTACTGCCAATGTTTGTCTGTGGAGATTGCATGGCTGTGTGCTCGATTTTATACACCTGTCAACAACGGGTGGGGCTGAAATAGCCTAATCCTCTAATTTGAAAGGGTGTCCACATATCTGCTGACGTTGCTTCCAGAGACAGTTTGAAGGGGTGTCCACATACTGTTGTAGATATAGTGTATGTGAAATGAGCACGGGCAAAGTGTGTATGTATTTTCAATCTTCTGATGCATGGCACGTAGCCAAACGTTGTCGCCTGAACCACGTTTCCTTTCGCAATCAGCTGGAAGTGCTAACTGCAAATTAAAAGTCTGCAACGTTCGGTCTCTGGTGCGGTTACACTTGGCCATTGTTTACATATTGTGCTGCAACGTTCGGTCTCTGGTGCGGTTACACTTGGCCATTGTTTACATATTGTGCTGCAACGTTCGGTCTCTGGTGCGGTTACACTTGGCCATTGTTTACATATTGTGCTGCAACGTTCGGTCTCTGGTGCGGTTACACTTGGCCATTGTTTACATATTGTGCTGCAACGTTCGGTCTCTGGTGCAGTTACACTTGGCCATTGTTTACATATTGTGCTGCAACGTTCGGTCTCTGGTGCGGTTACACTTGGCCATTGTTTACATATTGTGCTGCAACGTTCGGTCTCTGGTGCGGTTACACTTGGCCATTGTTTACATATTGTGCTGAAATGTTTACGTCACATACGAATTGCGTGAAGTATTGAAACTCCAAACCAACAGAACCATATGCAGACCAGCGTACTGAAAGTCCGGCTACAAAACGCTTCCCTGTGGACAACGGGTAATGTAAATCAAAATGAGGTTTATTCAACATTTTCATCTGTAATGGGACGGTTCGGAAATGTTGAGCTCACGTGTTAGAGACGAGAGTGTGGGTCATTTAGTCCCGGATTCTAAAATGGACTAACAACCTCATATGCAGTCATCGACTCATGACGTGCATCCCAAATGGCACCCTATTCCCTTAGGGCTCTGGTCAAACGTAGTGCACCAAATAGGGGATAGGGTACCATTTAGGGCGCATAGCCTACATGGTGTTTGTAACTCACTTGTAAAGAACACTTGGGACATCAATGGCACAGCTGAAACCTTTGTCCGTCTGTTCTATGGAGTGGCTGTCACAGAACTCTACTTCTTCGTCAAACTGTTCACTTGCTAATCAAAACAACAAAGTGCATTTGTGAGATTGGCAAGAACATGTTGGTGTTCCATAATAGGTGCAGCAGGGACAAATGGGAGAGGAGACAGCTACATTTAGAGGAGACAAGCATCCCACAACACAATGTGGTGGTCAATTGGTCAGCTATAACTAGCTAAGTCTCAGTAGAATAAAGTCAATAATCTGGTAGTACTGTACAGTATTGTAGCCATCTGTCTTATCTAGCTAGCTATAGTTAGCTGGGGGTGTAGGGAGCTAGCACCACTGAGGTATAATGGCTAGCACTGAGGACCTAGCTACCTGGTGGTCCCATGTAGGAGTCGTCCTCTTCACCCTCTTCATACTGGTCTTCTTTGATCGTATTTCTTCTGTATACTCTTCCACTTATGTTGATCAATGATGGACGTAAGATTTCCATTGTAGCAGTTATCTTGAACAGTAAATAAAACGAGATATACTGTAGTGAATAGTAGCTGCCAACTACGTGTTGGCTCTTTGGCTGTTTTGCGACATACGGCAGTTTGACGTAAAGTAACCAGCTGATTACGTCGTCGCTGATCTCTAAACCGCATGGATAAACATTCCGCGCTCGCAACAAATGAATGATGCGCCGATATCAACATTTGATTTATATGTCGCCCAAGCCGTAAAGCGGGGGTTATTGTTGGGGTAGCTAACCAGAAACATAAACAACCGCTTTCTCCATCACCAGTGGTAGGTAGGTTCATCACTTCAATAATAATCTTATGTCTGATTTATTTTGCGGAAAGTTTGCTTCAGTAGTAAATGCGCTGTGTTTCATGTTTCATGCTATGTTTGTCAGTTTATTATTCATAATGTTGTTAGCCTTGTGTTGTTAGCCAACGTTAGCTAGCTAGTCATGCTAATGTAATATGACAAAGATTTGTATAACGTGTTCTATCTGTGCTAATGCTGCTCAGCTAACGTTAGCTAAATTTACTTTGAATAAATATTGCTGGTCATTTGGGACTGTATTTATCCGCAATACACGACTCTGAACTTGGTGATCATGATTTTGCCGTTGTTCCTCTTCCTCAGTCGGAATGGCAGCCTCCTCCTCATCCTCCTCTGCCGGAGGGGTTAGTGGGAGCTCCGTGACTGGCTCTGGATTCAGCGCGTCTGAACTCATCCCCCCGCGTAAGGTCCTCTACACGTATCCCAAAGGAGCCGGGGAGATGATGGAAGGTAGGCTTTCTTTGACACAGGCCAATCACCAGTGGCTTTGGAATATAGGTTCAGAACGTTGCAAGACACAAGACCGGTGATGAGGATTCTTTTGGAGTTCTAGAAAACCTTGTCTGTTCTGTACATTCTACCTGCAACATTCTGAACATTGTTCTTGGCTCTGATTGCAATATTAATCGTGCTCATATCCCATATACAGTGATGTTGTGTGTTTCAGATGGATTAATGTGTGTGTGTGTGTGTGTGTGTGTGTGTGTGTGTGTGTGTGTGTGTGTGTGTGTGTGTGTGTGTGTGTGGTTAGCTACTGTACATGTGTGTGTGGTTCTGAATACTTGCCCCTTCTGTACATCTGCCTAGTCACACTTCTCTTACAACTATTCTATCTGGCTTCAAGTCAAGTGTAGCTTGTCTGGATTTTACCCACAAGATAAACAATGTGTCCCTGGAACTTTTCACTGTTCCCTTAATGACCTAGCTACCATGCGTACCATGCGTTGGCTCTTCCTCCAGGAGGACGTGCACTGCTACCAGCGACAGTCAATGCTCTGCCCCAACGTCACCCCACAACGCGCATCGCCAGTGTGCACCACTTCCCTCACACCCAAATCAATCTGGCTCCAAGTCAAGTGTAGTTAGTGATCCTTTGATCTAGAGTTGGTGACCCATGATCCTTTGCATCATAGTTGGATCTTCATCCAACAGAGGACGTACATGGGCACCAGCAAGCAGTCAGTGCTCTGCCAATGAGTCAGCCCACAACACCCACCACCAGTTTTGTCACATCACACAAGAGGATCTGTTTGTTTGAACCCAATGGGCCATCTGGCTCCTTGCCCCTGCTTTGTGCATCCCAAATGACACCCTATTACCTACGTTGTGCACTAATTTTGACCAGAGCCTTATGTGCCAGAGTTGTACACTATATTAGGATAGGGTGCCCCATCCTTTGTTACCTCATAGACCCCAAATCAAACATTGTGTTGTAATGAATGTCTTAGTTTGGATCATTGTGCTGGAAAGCACTGGGTGTTCAGAGGACTATTGGGCTCACTGTTAAGTGGGACAGCAGTGAAGCTGGTGGCCAGGGTTGGGGTTCTTTTCCACTTTGTTTTTGGGGCCTGTGCCATAGGGCGGCGCACAATTGGTCCAGCGTCATCCGGGTTAGGGGAGGGTTTGGCCCGGGGTAGGTCGTCCTTGTAAATAAGAATTTGTTCTTAACTGACTTGCCTAGTTAAATAAAATAAAAAAATATATATTAAAAAATGATTAATAAATGGCACCCTATTCCCTATACCAGGGATCATCAACTAGATTCAGCCGCGGGATGATTTTTGTTTTTACTTGAGTGGATGGTCAGGGGCCTGAACATAATCAGACTGCAAATTGACCGCAAAAAGGCCAAACAGATTGTTTTAGTCAAATATTATATCAAACCTTGCTTACTTGTATACTGTATATGATCAGATGTGTCTCTCTATTCTGCACAGGACTACTTGGGAACAGATTTCACAATGTTTGATTCTTTTGGCCAACATTGAAAATGGGGGGGACCGAATTCGGTCCATGGGCCGCCAGTTGAAGAACCTAATCCTACCTTGTGCACTAATATCATGTGGGCCATGGTCAACAGTAGTGCACTGTCTAGGGCCATGGTCAACAGTAGTGCACTGTCTAGGGCCATGGTCAACATGTCTAGGGCTATGGTCAACATGTCTAGGGCCATGGTCAACATGTCTAGGGCCATGGTCAACATGTCTAGGGCCATGGTCAACATGTCTAGGGCCATGGTCAACATGTCTAGGGCCATGGTCAACAGTAGTGCACTGTCTAGGGCCATGGTCAATAGTAGTGCACTGTCTAGGGCCATGGTCAACAGTAGTCCATTGTCTAGGGCCATGGTCAACAGTAGTCCACTGTCTAGGGCCATGGTCAACAGTAGTCCACTGTCTAGGGCCATGGTCAACATGTCTAGGGCCATGGTCAACAGTAGTCCACTGTCTAGGGCCATGGTCAACATGTGTAGGGCCATGGTCAACAGGAGTCCACTGTCTAAGGACATGGTCAACAGTAGTGCACTGTCTAGGGCCATGGTCAACAGTAGTGCACTGTCTAGGGCCATGGTCAACATGTCTATGGCCATGGTCAACAGTAGTCCACTGTCTAGGGCCATTGTCAACAGTAGTCCACTATCTAGGGCCTTGGTCAACAGTAGTGCACTGTCTAGGGCCTTGGTCAACAGTAGTGCACTGTCTAGGGCCATGGTCAACAGTAGTCAACTGTCTAGGGCCATGGTCAACAGTAGTGCACTGTCTAGGGCCATGGTCAACAGTAGTGCACTGTCTAGGGCCATGGTCAACAGTAGTGCACTGTCTAGGAAACAGAGTGCCATTTGTGACACATTGTGTGCTAGTTGATTATTTTGGCTCGTCTTTTTATTCTCCAGCAAACTGAACGGTGGCACATGTTGGCATAATGTGAGGAGCACTAATATCATGTGGGCCATGGTCAACAGTAGTGCACTGTCTAGGGCCATGGTCAACAGTAGTGCACTGTCTAGGGCCATGGTCAACATGTCTAGGGCTATGGTCAACATGTCTAGGGCCATAGTCAACAGTAGTGCACTGTCTAGGGCCATGGTCAACAGTAGTGCACTGTCTAGGGCCATGGTCAACAGTAGTCCACTGTCTAGGGCCATGGTCAACAGTAGTCCATTGTCTAGGGCCATGGTCAACAGTAGTCCACTGTCTAGGGCCATGGTCAACAGTAGTCCACTGTGTAGGGTCATGGTCAACATGTCTAGGGCTATGGTCAACATGTCTAGGGCCATGGTCAACATGTCTAGGGCCATGGTCAACATGTCTAGGGCCATGGTCAACATGTCTAGGGCCATGGTCAACAGTAGTGCACTGTCTAGGGCCATGGTTAATAGTAGTGCACTGTCTAGGGCCATGGTCAACAGTAGTCCACTGTCTAGGGCCATGGTCAACAGTAGTCCATTGTCTAGGGCCATGGTCAACAGTAGTCCACTGTCTAGGGCCATGTTCAACAGTAGTCCACTGTCTAGGGCCATGGTCAACATGTCTAGGGCCATGGTCAACAGTAGTCCACTGTCTAGGGCCATGGTCAACATGTGTAGGGCCATGGTCAACAGGAGTCCACTGTCTAAGGACATGGTCAACAGTAGTGCACTGTCTAGGGCCATGGTCAACAGTAGTGCACTGTCTAGGGTCATGGTCAACATGTCTATGGCCATGGTCAACAGTAGTCCACTGTCTAGGGCCATTGTCAACAGTAGTCCACTATCTAGGGCCTTGGTCAACAGTAGTGCACTGTCTAGGGCCATGGTCAACAGTAGTGCACTGTCTAGGGCCATGGTCAACAGTAGTCAACTGTCTAGGGCCATGGTCAACAGTAGTGCACTGTCTAGGGCCATGGTCAACAGTAGTGCACTGTCTAGGGCCATGGTCAACAGTAGTGCACTGTCTAGGGCCATGGTCAACAGTAGTGCACTGTCTAGGGCCATGGTCAACAGTAGTGCACTGTCTAGGGCCATGGTCAACAGTAGTGCACTGTCTAGGGCCATGGTCAACAGTAGTGCACTGTCTAGGGCCATGGTCAACAGTAGTGCACTGTCTAGGAAACAGAGTGCCATTTGTGACACATTGTGTGCTAGTTGATTATTTTGGCTCGTCTTTTTATTCTCCAGCAAACTGAACGGTGGCACATGTTGGCATAATGTGAGGAGTTATATCACGTTTTAGCCAACTCCTCTACTTACTTACTCACTCAATAATTACTGAGGATTGTGCTCGCCCGGAGGATTGGGTATTAAATAGTTTGTACCACAAAACCATATACTATAATACGTTATGTTATATAATAGATCTATAGCCTAATAGTAGTGTGAGTGCGTGTGTGCGTGCATGTGTGTGTGAGTTTGTGTGCGCGCGTGCATGCGTGTGCGTGTGCTGGTTTGGGTTGTGATCCAGAAGGCACGTTTCCATTCTTGTTGTTTAAACTATCTCAGGGCTAACTTGTCTACTACCACTACAGTATTTTGTAACATGTGCTAGTTGAGGAAGGCGTAACAGTTATTGATGTGATATTGAACATGAATTCTTGTGTCTTCAGACGGCTCAGACAGATTTCTGTGTGAGTCTGTGTTCAGCTACCAGGTGGCGTCAACACTGAAACAGGTGAAGCACGGTAAGTCCATCAGTCTCTTCATTCAGTTATTTTATTGCAGTTGTCTTTAAAAAATGTTTTAAAAATTAATGCCTAAGAATGCATCTCAAATGGCACCCTATTCCCTATATATAGTGGACTACTTTCAACCGGAGCCCTATGGGCCTGGTCAAAAGTATCCCACTATATAGGGAATAAGGTGCTATTTAGGTCGTATTTGTTGTTTAGGGAAAAATAACTCTGGTAAGGGATACAAACAACTGCAATGCTTTGATCTAACAGCACATTTCACTGATCTGTTTTTTTAGATCAACAGGTATCTAGAATGGAGAAACTGGCCAGTTTGGTTGAAGAGCTGGAAGCAGATGAGTGGCGTTACAAACCAATCGAACAGCTTTTGGGATTTACTCCGTCTTAGAGGTCCAAATAAAGACCTGCTCAGTAGCCGCTAGCTGGTCACCACTGGAAGAACACGTTGACCACAGAACACTACTTTATTTCCAACACATTTGCTTTATTGTCATTTGTTGTGTCATTCCCACAGGGAAGGATGTTCCTGCCTGTTATTGGCCAATGTTTAGCTGTGGTCACTAACTGGAGGAAGGAACACCCTGATACGAGAGAGCTATTGTTGTGACCTAAAAAAAACAAACTTTATCACTGCAATGAATTATGAATTGAGTAATTAATCATGTTATAGTGGGGAAATTGATGCATTCGTGTTTTTTAAAATAAACTAAATAAGATTAAGGAATCCTCTTCCTATGTATTAAAATGAAAACATGACGTACTTGGATTATCATTTATTAAATATTGAAATACAAATATACAGAATCAATTGTATTCGAGTTATTTACAGTTTTATAACATTATTACAATGGATTATTTGTTATCACACAGTTGAAAACAATTAGAACCCGGCTAATTGTATTACTGTAAATACCAAGGTCAAGGAGAATGTAGGGCAGCACAATAACATCTGCAGAAACAGACAGGCCTGTTATTCCCCACTCATTCTGAAGGGAGGGGACTGAACAGGCTGATCTCATTCTGAAGGGAGGGGACTGAACAGGCTGATCTCATTCTGAAGGGAGGGGACTGAACAGGCTGATCTCATTCTGAAGGGAGGGGACTGAACAGGCTGATCTCATTCTGAAGGGAGGGGACTGAACAGGCTGATCTCATTCTGAAGGGAGGGGACTGAACAGGCTGATCTCATTCTGAAGGGAGGGGAGGGCTGATCTCATTCTGAACAGGCTGATCTCATTCTGAAGGGAGGGGACTGAACAGGCTGATCTCATTCTGAAGGGAGGGGACTGAACAGGCTGATCTCATTCTGAAGGGAGGGGACTGAACAGGCTGATCTCATTCTGAAGGGAGGGGACTGAACAGGCTGATCTCATTCTGAAGGGAGGGGACTGAACAGGCTGATCTCATTCTGAAGGGAGGGGACTGAACAGGCTGATCTCATTCTGAAGGGAGGGGACTGAACAGGCTGATCTCATTCTGAAGGGAGGGGACTGAACAGGCTGATCTCATTCTGAAGGGAGGGGACTGAACAGGCTGATCTCATTCTGAAGGGAGGGGACTGAACAGGCTGATCTCATTCTGAAGGGAGGGGACTGAACAGGCTGATCTCATTCTGAAGGGAGGGGACTGAACAGGCTGATCTCATTCTGAAGGGAGGGGACTGAACAGGCTGATCTCATTCTGAAGGGAGGGGACTGAACAGGCTGATCTCATTCTGAAGGGAGGGGACTGAACAGGCTGATCTCATTCTGAAGGGAGGGGACTGAACAGGCTGATCTCATTCTGAAGGGAGGGGACTGAACAGGCTGATCTCATTCTGAAGGGAGGGGACTGAACAGGCTGATCTCATTCTGAAGGGAGGGGACTGAACAGGCTGATCTCATTCTGAAGGGAGGGGACTGAACAGGCTGATCTCATTCTGAAGGGAGGGGACTGAACAGGCTGATCTCATTCTGAAGGGAGGGGACTGAACAGGCTGATGTTCTGGATGACGGTGCTAGTACGTCCATGTGTCGATGCCCTCGGAGCTGCTCTCAATATGCAGATACAGACACACACACAATAACATCAGGCAGTCAGTCATTAAAGGACAAGGGGGGAGAGAGGTAGGTTTTGTTAATAAATCACCACCATTCTGTCTACACTACCAGGCTGTAGGTCTTCTGTCTACACTACCAGGGCTGTAGGTGTTCTGTCTACACTACCAGGGCTGTAGGTGTTCTGTCTACACTACCAGGGCTGTAGGTGTTCTGTCTACACTACCAGGGCTGTATGTGTTCTGTCTACACTACCAGGGCTGTAGGTGTTCTGTCTACACTACCAGGCTGTAGGTGTTCTGTCTACACTACCAGGGCTGTAGGTGTTCTGTCTATACTACCAGGGCTGTAGGTGTTCTGTCTACACTACCAGGCTGTAGGTGTTCTGTCTACACTACCAGGGCTGTAGGTGTTCTGTCTACACTACCAGGGCTGTAGGTGTTCTGTCTACACTACCAGGGCTGTAGGTGTTCTGCCTACACTACCAAGGACAGACTGTTTACCAGGAGTCTGATCAGTACAGTCCAGGGACAGACTGTTGTTTGCCAGGGGTCTGGTCAGTACAGTCCAGGGACAGACTGTTTACCAGGAGTCTGATCAGTACAGTCCAGGTACAGACTGTTGTTTACCAGGAGTCTGATCAGCAGGGTGCAATGTTACAGGATATTGGGATAGAAATGTATTGTGGAACTTATATGTTGTCTGTAATGTCCAGTAGAATAGAGCATTTTAAAATGTCAGCTCTATTCTTATGGCATTTCTTTCTGCGGTGTTCCTCGACAGTGTTTGTCTACTGAGCGTGGCCCTGGCAGAGATCCAGTCTCTTTCACCCTGGTGTTTGGTGGGTCTTATTGAATCAGAAGTCAGGAAATGTAATGTACTTGGTGATCACACCAGTGAATGAATGTTTTTCAGTTGAATGAGCAGTGGGGAAGCTCAGTGGTTGGTTGACTGTACAGAATGTACTGTACTAGTTTACAAACTGTTTTTTTTCCAATAAAAGGGTGTGACTAACCGAGAGGAACACTTCTGGGTCCTAAAGTTAGTCCAGTTAAAACTTGCTTTTAACCAGGCTCCTGTTTCTTTACACTTTGTGTCTCTTGCTGTGTTAAAACTTGTTTTTAACCAGGCTCCTGTTTCTCTACCCTTTGTGTCTCTTGTTGTGTCAGTTGGTAGATTTGTATTTTTACAAAGTACACATAATAAAAGTTATTTCAAACAATCAACTTGCCTCTACTGATTTCGGTAACCTATCCATTTTCCTTGATCAGATAGAGACAAAGGTTGTTGAAGGTAAAAGTCATTTTATGACAGCACATTGTTTGTCTTGCTGCAGTTCACATTGTGTGCCTTGTGCCTTGTCTAGCAGTTCAATCTCCTTGACTAGTACAGTCCGTCCATCTCTCGTCATGTGTTGTTTCACTGCATATGTGATACCTGGCTGCCATCCAAAAACTGTTCTTTTCTTCCTCTGGCAGACCACAAAAGCCTGGTTGAGAATGTGTTCTCCTACTAGCAGCAAGGCCTGATACAGAACACACTAGTTTACCAGCCGATCACGTTATTCTGCCAATTTTGGGACAGTAAAAAGTGACTTTACTGAGCCGACGCAACACAACTTAAGTTAGTTCCTAATCAGTAGGTCTTTTTGTGAGTCTGATATTTTATGATTACTCATATTTTCTTTTTCAAGTAGCATGTTTAGTGTACATGTGGAGGATGTCAGAAGTACTTTAAACATATGACTAAGACATACTGGGGTTTAGATAGCACCACTATGGCTACCATGCTGGTTGCAGTTGTCTTAGATGATAGAAGGAATAGTACTGCCATGTCTGTAGACTTGTCAAAAGCTTTTTATACAGTAAACCATGTTATTCTGTTGAATAAGCTGTCCTGATAGGGTAATATAGACCATGTTATTCTGTCCTGATAGGGTAATATAGACCATGTTATTATGTCCTGATAGGGTAATATAGACCATGTTATTCTGTTGAATAAGCTGTCCTGATAGGGTAATATAGACCATGTTATTCTGTTGAATAAGCTGTCCTGATAGGGTAATATAGACCATGTTATTCTGTCCTGATAGGGTAATATAGACCATGTTATTCTGTTGAATAAGCTGTCCTGATAGGGTAATGTAGACCATGTTATTATGTTGAATAAGCTGTCCTGATAGGGTAATATAGACCATGTTATTCTGTCCTGATAGGGTAATATAGACCATGTTATTCTGTCCTGATGGGGTAATATAGACCATGTTATTCTGTTGAATAAGCTGTCCTGATAGGGTAATATAGACCATGTTATTCTGTTGAATAAGCTGTCCTGATAGGGTAATATAGACCATGTTATTCTGTCCTGATAGGGTAATATAGACCATGTTATTCTGTTGAATAAGCTGTCCTGATAGGGTAATGTAGACCATGTTATTATGTTGAATAAGCTGTCCTGATAGGGTAATATAGACCATGTTATTCTGTCCTGATAGGGTAATATAGACCATGTTATTCTGTCCTGATAGGGTAATATAGACCATGTTATTCTGTCCTGATGGGGTAATATAGACCATGTTATTCTGTTGAATAAGCTGTCCTGATAGGGTAATATAGACCATGTTATTCTGTCCCGATAGGGTAATATAGACCATGTTATTCTGTCCTGATAGGGTAATATAGACCATGTTATTCTGTCCTGATGGGGTAATATAGACCATGTTATTCTGTTGAATAAGCTGTCCTGATGGGGTAATATAGACCATGTTATTCTGTTGAATAAGCTGTCCCGATAGGGTAATATAGACCATGTTATTCTGTCCTGATAGGGTAATATAGACCATGTTATTCTGTTGAATAAGCTGTCCTGATGGGGTAATATAGACCATGTTATTCTGTTGAATAAGCTGTCCTGATGGGGTAATATAGACCATGTTATTATGTCCTGATAGGGTAATATAGACCATGTTATTCTGTTGAATAAGCTGTCCTGATAGGGTAATATAGACCATGTCATTCTGTTGAATAAGCTGTCCTGATAGGCTTGGGTACTGATCCTTGCTGATGATTTCGTAATTATCTCAATGACAGAACTCAGG
>NC_092147.1:85753331-85797804 GCF_045791955.1 Oncorhynchus clarkii lewisi | reverse complement strand
ATTACAAAAGGGTTTTCTGATGATCAATTAGTCTTTTAAAATGATAAACTTGGATTAGCTAACACAATGTGCCATTGAAACACAAGAGTGATGGTTGCTGATAATTGGCTTCCTATGTAGATATTTCATTAAAAATCAGCCATTTGCAGCAACAATAGTAATTTACAACAATAACAATGTCTACACTGTATTTATGATCAATTTGATGTCATTTTAATGGACAAAAAAATGGCTTTTCTTTCAAAAACACGGACATTCCTAAGTGACCCCAAACTTTTGAACTGTGGTATAAATACAGTTGAAGTACATACACCTTAGCCTATTACATTTAAACTCAGTTTTTCACAATTCATGACATTTAGTCCTAGTAAAACTCCCTGTCTTAGGTCAGTTAGGATCCAACTTTATTTTAAGAATGTGAAATGTCAAAATAATAGTAGAGAGAATGATTTCTTTCAGCTTTTATTTCTTTCATCATATTCCTAGTGAGTCAGAAGTTTACATACACGCAATTAGTATTTGGTAGCATTGCCATTAAATTGTTTAACTTGGGTCAAACGTTTTGGGTAGCAAGCTTCCCACAATAAGTTGGGTGAATTTTGACCCATTCCTCCTGACAGAGTTGGTGTAACTGAGTCAGGTTTGTAGGCCTCCTTGCTTGCACACGCTTTTTCAGTTCTGCCCACAAACTCTCTATGGAATTGAGGTCAGGGCTTTGTGATGGCCACTCCAATACCTTGACTAGTTGTCCTTAAGCCATTTTGCCACAACCTTGGAAGTATGCTTGGGGTCATTGTCCATTTGGAAGACCCATTTGCGACCAAGCTTTAACTTCCTGACTGATGTCTTGTGATGTTGCTTCAATATATCCACATAATGTTCCGTCCTCATGATGCCATCTATTTTGTGAAGTTCACCAGTCCCTCCTGCAGCAAAGCACCCCCACAACATGATGCTGCCACCCCCGTGCTTTACGGATGGGATGGTGTTCTTTGACTTTGCCTCCCCCTTTTTCCTCCAAGCATAACAATGGTCATTTTGACCAAATAGTTCTATTTTTGTTTCATTAGACTAAGATCTTTGTCCCCATGTGCAGTTGCAAACCGTAGTCTGGCTTTTTTATGGCGGTTTTGGAGCAGTGGTATCTTCCTTGCTGAGGGGCCTTTCAGGTTATGTCGATATAGGACTCGTTTTATTGTGGACATAGATACGTTTGTACCTGTTTCCTCCAGCATCTTCACAAGGCTCTTTGCTGTTGTTCTGGGATTGATTTGGACTTTTCGCACCAAAGTACGTTCATCTCTAGGAGTCAGAACGCGTCTCCTTCCTGAGCGGTATGACGGCTGCGTGGTCCCATGGTGTTTATACTTGCGTACTATTGTTTGTACAGATGAACGTGGACCCTTCAGACATTTGGAAATTGCTCCCAAGGATGAACCAGACTTGTGGAGGCCTACAATTTTTTTCTGAGGTCTTGGCTGATTTCTTTTGATTTTCACATGATGTCAAGCGAAGAGGCACTGAGTTTGAAGGTAGGCCTTGAAATACATCCACAGGTACACCTCCAATTGACTCAAATGATGTCAATAAGCCTATCAGAAGCTTCTAAAGCAATGACATCATTTTCTGGAATTTTCCAAACTGTTTAAGGCACAGTCAACTTAGTGTATGTTAACTTCTGACCCACTGGAATTGTGATACAGTGAATTATAAGTGAAAGAATCAGTCTGTAAACAATTTTTGAAGGAATTACTTGTGTCAAGCAAAAAGTAGATGTCCTTACCGACTTGCCAAAGTTATAGTTTGTTAACAAGAAATTTGTGGAGTGGTTGAAAAACAAGTTTTAATGACTCCAACCTAAGTGTATGTAACCTTCCGACTTCAACTGTGTATGAGTATTCCTCTGTTTGTTTGTTTGTTGGTTCTTATACTGTAACGGATTTCCTCCTCTTCGTCTGAGCAGGAGTACGGATCGGACTAAAGCGCAGCGTGGTAAGTGTTCATGATGATTTTAATTAAAGAAAGCACTGAATCAAACCAATAAAGTGCATATACAAAACCGAAACAGTACCATGTGGCCCAAACACTCACACGGAAACAAACACCCACAAACCAACAGTGAAACCCAGGCTACCTAAGTATGATTCTCAATCAGGGACAACAATTGACAGCTGCCTCTGATTGAGAACCATACTAGGCCGAACTCAAAAAAACAACATAGAAAAACAAACATAGACTGCCCACCCCAACTCACGCCCTGACCATACTAAAACAAAGAATAAAATAACAGAACTATGGTCAGAACGTGACATATACATGTTATTGTCATCTCTCAGTATTCCTCTGTTTGTTTACATGTATTTTCATCTTTCAGCATTCTGCTTCTCTGACTGAACATTAAGTCAATCTGCGGTACGTTATGGAATATTTATCCAGATGTGTACACTTCTTTACATTAGAGAACAGAGAGAATATTGAGTCTAAATGGATGTCCTGTTTTGTATTCCGGCAACATCATTCTGAAATGAGGGGCATGTGTTTTGATTTATTAATGTGTTTTGGGATGGAAAATTGTTTTCTCCTGTGACCTTGAGATTATGGTTGGTGATTCAGATTCCAGAGCATCCTCTACTCTATAATAAAGATGAATCCTTGGGAGATATACACTTACCATGGTGAATTAAGCGCAGAAGTACATAGTAAACCCTTGACAGGACGTAAATGGATCGTAATCGATCCCAATGCTTTTATTTATGTCAAATAGTGGACACACACGTGTACAGAAAATATACATTCAAAGTCAGTGGTGGTGCCCTTGAGCAGCTTGCTAGGGTTTTAGACTGGAAGAAAGAGTACATGTTGAGAGAGGAAAGAACAAAGCGATTTCAATCATTTCTGGTTTAGAAAATCAGCAGCAAAAGTCAAAATGTTGACTATTTACTGTAAATCAATAAATGTAACGAAACAATGTTTTTACTTTTTTTGGCTACCTTTTTACCGTGGTTTAGGGATTGGGACTGTACATACAATCTCAATACGGTATTTTTCTTATTTACCATCTCTCTCTCTCTCTCTCTCTCTCTCCTCTCTCTCTACCTCTCTTCCTCTCTCTCTCTCTCTCTCTCCTCTCTCTCTACCTCTCTTCCTCTCTCTCTCTACCTCTCTTTCTCTCTCTCTCTCTCTCTCTCTCCTCTCTCTCTACCTCTCTTCCTCTCTCTCTCGCCTCTCTCTCTACCTCTCTTCCTCTCTCTCTCTCTCTCTCTCTCTCTCTCTCTCTCTCTCTCTCTCTCTCTCTCTCTCTCTCTCTCTCTCTCTCTCTCTCTCTCTCTCTCTCTCTCCTCTCTCTCTACCTCTCTTCCTCTCTCTCTCTCTCTCTCCTCTCTCTCTACCTCTCTTAATCCCTCTCTCTCCACCTCTCTTAATCTCTCTCTCTCTCTCTCTAAATCAAATCAAATAAAATGTTAAGTTGAAGTGGCTAGAGATTTGAGTCAGTATGTTGGCAGCAGCCACTCAATGTTAGTGGTGGCTGTTTAACAGTCTGATGGCCTTGAGATAGAAGCTGTTTTTCAGTCTCTCGGTCCCAGCTTTGATGCACCTGTACTGACCTCGCCTTCTGGATGAAAGAGGGGTGAACAGGCAGTGGCTCGGGTGGTTGTTGTCTTTGATGATCTTTTTGGCCTTCCTATGACATTGGGTGGTGTAGGTGTCCTGGAGGGCAGGTAGTTTGCCCCCGGTGATGCGTTGTGCAGACCTCACTACCCTCTGGTGATACAGCCTGACAGGATGCTCTCGATTGTGCATCTAAAAGTTTGTGAGTGTTTTTGGTGACAAGCCGAGGCGCTGCTGATGATTGAGTTGGAGGTGTGCGTGGCCACGCAGTCATCGGTGAACAGGGAGTACAGGAGAGGGCTGAGAACGCACTCTCGTGGGGCCCCCAGTACTGAGGATCAGCTGAGTGCAGATGTTGTTTCCTACACACACCACCTGGGGGCGGACGGTCAGGAAGTCCAGGACCCAGTTGCACAGGGCGGGGTCGAGACCCAGGGTCTCGAGCTTAATTACGAGTTTTGAGGGTACTATGGTGTTAAATGCTGAGCTGTAGTAGATGAACAGCATTCTTACTTAGGTATTCCTCTTGTCCAGATGGGATAGGGCAGTGTGATTGCGATTACGTCGTCTGTGGACCTATTGGGGTGGTAAGCAAGTTGGAGTGGGTCTAGGGTGTCAGGTAGGGTGGAGGTGATATGGTCCTTAACTAGTCTCTCAAAGCACTTCATGATGACAGAAGTGAGTGCTACGGGGTGATAGTCATTTAGCTCAGTTACCTTAGCTTTCTTGGGAACTGGAACAATGGTGGCCCTCTTGAAGCATGTGTGAACAGCAGACTGGGATAGAGATTGATTGAATATGTCCGTAAACACACCAGCCAGCTGGTCTGCGCATGCCGTCTAGGCCAGCAGTCTTGCGAGGGTTAACACGTTGAAATGTTTTACTCACGTTGGCTGCAGTACGTTTCACTCTCTCCATCTCTCTCTCTCTGTCTCCTTTCTCCTATAGTGCTCTACTTTTTACCAGGGCTCATAGCCACCCATAGGGCTCTGGTCAAAAGTAGTGCACTAAATGGGGAATAGGGTGCTATTTGGCACACACGAACACACACAGGAAGGCGGCCTTCGCCTAAGGAGCAATTACACGGATCAAGCTGCCCGTTCGGTTGAGGTTGGCTGAAGACAGCGGCCCGCTCTGCTGGTTCTCATCTCTCTTTGTCTGAGGGCTGAGGGTTGAGCTGTCCCCTGTGATAACATCTTCTGGCCCGCGTACCAAATGGCACCCTTTTCTTTTTATAGTGCACTACATTTGACCAAAGTCCATAAGTCCTGGTCAAAAGTAATGCACTATATAGGGAATAGGGTGCCATTTGGGCCAAAGACAATCTCCTGGGTTTCCTGGTCTGCCCGTAGTCTGTCAATCTGGATGGAGAGAAGGAGCCGGAGTCTGTCAGTCTGGATGGAGAGAAGGAGGGAAATGGGGAGGAGCGGGGAGGAGACTCTAGACTCCACTGATCACGTCTAGACTGACAGAGAGACAGAGAGGTGCTTCAGTTCCAACTGCATGAGTGGTTGAATGGACAAGGAGGCCAACTGGGCTGGCTTTGATGATCACACAGAACTTTGCTTTAAATACATCAGACAGTACAGCACCTCCCCAAGAATGTCCATACCATTCCATACCGTTTCATACTGTTTCATACCATTCCATGCCATTTCATACTGTTTCATACCATTCCATACCATTTCATACTGTTTCATACCATTCCATACCATTTCATACTGTTTCATACCATTCCATACCATTTCATACCATTCCATAACGTTTCATACTGTTTCATACCATTTCATACTGTTTCATACCATTCCATAACATTTTATACTGTTTCATACCATTCCATAACGTTTCATACTGTTTCATACCATTTCATACTGTTTCATACCATTCCATAACATTTCATACTGTTTCATACCATTTCATACTGTTTCATACCATTCCATAACATTTCATACTGTTTCATACCATTTCATAATGTTTCATACCATTTCATACTGTTTCATACCATTCCATAACATTTCATACTGTTTCATACCATTCCATAACGTTTCATACTGTTTCATACCATTTCATACTGTTTCATACCATTCCATAACATTTCATACTGTTTCATACCATTTCATACTGTTTCATACCATTTCATACTGTTTCATACCATTCCATAACATGTCATACTGTTTCATACCATTTCATACTGTTTCATACCATTTCATACTGTTTCATACCATTCCATAACGTTTCATACTGTTTCATACCATTTCATACTGTTTCATACCATTCCATAACGTTTCATACTGTTTCATACCATTCCATAACATTTCATACTGTTTCATACCATTTCATACTGTTTCATACCATTCCATAACGTTTCATACTGTTTCATACCATTCCATACCATTCCATACCATTTCATACTGTTTCATACCATTCCATAACACATCATATGGGCGGCAGGTAGCCTAGTGGTTAGAGCGTTGGGCCAGTACTTGAAAGGTTGCTAGATCGTATCCTGACAAGAAAAAAATCTGTAATTCTTCCCCTGTTCCTAGGCTGTCATTGTAAATAAGAATTTGTTCTTAACTGACTTGCTTAGTAAAATACCATTTCATAGGGTTCACATGTGATGACAGGTAAATCATATCTTGTCATTTTGGGGCGGCAGGTGCAGCCTAGTGGTTAGAGCATTGGACTAGTAACCAGAAGGTTGCAAGTTCAAACCCCTGAGAGAGGTCTGCCCCTGAACAGGCAGTCAACCAACCTTAACTGACTTGCCTAGTTAAAAAGATTTAATGTCACTATGGACATAAATGGCCCCCCAGAGGAAGTTTTCCAGACTGAGAGGTGAAGCTCATACCTTATAGGGTTCAATATGTACATATCAAATCAAACTTAGACATCCATTCAAATGAGCTCCTTTTGGTTCAACTCCTTCCCTCTTAGCTGCAGTTTTCATGACTGCAATTTCCGGGCGATTTCTCAGCCAAACGTGAAGAACAAACGGAGCTATTTCGCCTACAAAAATAATATTTTGGGAAAAAAAGGAACATTGGCTATCTAACTGGGAGTCTCGTGAGTGAAAACATCCGAAGCTCATCAAAGGTAAACGATTTAATTTGATTGCTTTTCTGATTTCCGTGACGATTAACAAAAGGCTAAGCTGTGTCTCAATATATTTCACTTGTGATTTTCATGAATAGGAATATTTTCTAGGAATATGTATGTCCGTTGCGTTATGCTAATTAGTGTCAGTCGATGATTACGCTCTCTCATGCGGGATGGGGAGTCACTAGAGGTTTTAAATCATAACTTGATTACAAATTACGTCATAAAGGAAAACGTCCCTAGCGGGCGGAGCAAATATTTTTGAGTGAAAGAGCGGGAAGACTGAGGGACACAGGGAGAAGCTGTGCTATCGTAAATACAGTATCTGATGCATTCTAAATTACCGGCCATTTGGAAAAGGAAAATGCAATAAATATTTACTCTGAGCTGCTCTTCGGTAGGTTGGTGGTAGATGGAAGGCCGTGTTGCCAAACCGAGTCCTTTGAAGAATGTCTCTGGTTGTCAATTGGATGCGTTGTAGTAACGTTGTTGGGTGATAGACTGGATACTCTGTCTGTTCCTTCCTAACCCTCGTTGCATCTGCTGTTGCTATCTCAACGGCTAGGAGGTATCACTTCTGTAGTGAATAAGAGTTCAAAGTTCATACCATTCTGACGCTGATGTTGGCTTCATTCTGTAGTTATTATCTGAACCATTCTGACATAGGACCGTCGTCCTCACATCTTTGGAACAGGAGGTTATATTGTCGTCAAGGGCTTATATAGGAAGGGAGAGGAGGGCGTGTTTGAAAAGTTTTATAGCCCATGTCCCTTCACAGGGGCGGGCCACTGATTGAGTAGAGCCCTATCTTATGAAAACCCAAATCACACATTTTAGAAGCTAAAATCCAATTTCATCCCATCACAAAAAAAGGCATATTCAAACATTTAAATTGAACAACAATTCCATGTGAATCCGATAACTCTGATGTGTAGACTTTCCACTGTAGAGTTTATGTCATCTATCATTGATGAGAATGTCTCAGATGACAACCGAACTGACATCATATTCATTAAGTACCACCGCATATGTTCAATTGTTCAGATTACCAGAATATAGTTCATTTCCCCCCACATTCTGATGTTCCCAGAATCTCTCTGTTAACCAAGGGTTTTACAAATGTAACCTCAGTAGGGTAGAGAGAGGAAAAGGGGGGAAGAGGTATTTACTCCCATTCCAACGTCATGACACTAGTGTCTGTTCAGTATATATAGCTAGTTACACATGGAGCCCATAATCAACGCCCTCCATTCACGTTCAAGTCATCCCCTGTCAGTTCAACGAGACAGCATTACAACCAGATGACAATAATATATGACAGTCATTTAGCAGACGTTTTATTCAAGGCCACTTAAAGAACCGTCAGCATTGACAATGACACAGTCAGTATGTGAACCACGTCATAACATTTTACATGAGGTTAATATCACATGCTATTCTTTATGCTGTGTAAATGATATACAGTGCATTCGGGAAGTATTCAGACCCCTTGACTTTTCCCACTTTTTGTTATGTTACAGACTTATTCTAAAGTGGAATAATCAATCAACACACAATACCCCAAAATGACAAAGCAAAAACAGATTAAAAAAAAATGTTGCAAATGTATTACAAATAAAACAGAAATACCTTATTTGCGTAAGTATTCAGACCCTTTGCTATGAGACTCCAAATTGAGCTTAGGTGCACCCTGTTTCCATTGGTCATCTTTGATATGCTTCTACAACTTGATTGGAGTCCACCTTTAGTAAATGCAATTGATTGGACATGATTTGGAAAGGCACATACCTGTCTATACAGTGCATGTCAGAGCAAAAACCAGGCCATGAGGTCGAAGGAATTACCCATAGAGCTCCGAGACAGGATTGTGTCGAGGCACAGATCTGGGGAAGGGTACCAAAACATTTCTGCAGCATTGAAGGTCCCCAAGAACACAGTGGCCTCCATCATTCTTAAATGGAAGAGGTTTGGCCACCCAGCCAAACTGAGCAATCTGGGGAGAAGGGCTTTGGTCAGGGAGGTGACCAAGAACCCGATGGTCACTCTGACAGAACTCCAGATTTCCTCTATGGAGATGGGAGAACCTTCAAGAAGGACAACCATCTCTGCAACTACCAACAATCAGGCCTTTATGTTAGAGTGGCCAAAAGGAAGTCACTCCTCAGTAAAAGGCACATGTCAGCCTGCTTGTAGTTTGCCAAAAGGCACGTAAAGCACTCTCTGACCATGACAAACAAGATTCTCTTTTCTGATGAAACCAAGATTGAACTCTTTGGCCTGAATGCCAAGCGTCACGTCTGGAGGAAACCTGGCACCATCCCTACGGTGAAGCATGGTGGTGGCAGCATCATGCTGTGGGGATGTTTTTAGCGGGAGGGACTGTGAGACTAGTCAGGATTGAGGGAAAGATGAACGGAGCAAAGTACAGAGAGATCCTTGATGAAAACCTGGAGAGACCTGAAAATAGCTGTACAGCAATGCTCCCCATCCAACCTGACTGAGCTTGGGAGGATCTGCAGAGAAGATTGGTGTGCCAAGCTTATAGCGTCATACCCAAGAAGACTCGATGCTGGCTTCGGGACAAGTCTCTGAATATCCTTGAGTGGCCCACTGTACATCAACCTCCACACTCCACACTATGTAAATTATATACATCAACCTCCACACTCTACACTGTGTAAATGATATGCATCATCCTCCACACTCCACACTGTGTAAAATTGTATACATCAACCTGTCACGCCCTGACCTTAGAGAGCCTTTTTATTTCTCTGTTTGGTTAGGTCGGGGTGCGATTTGGGGTGGGCATTCTAGTTTTTCTATTTCTTTGTTGGCCGGGTATGGTTCCCAATCAGAGGCAGCTGTCTATCGTTGTCTCTGATTGGGAATCATACTTAGGCAGCCTTTCCCCTCCTTTAGTTTGTGGGATCTTGTTTGTGTGTAGTTGCTTTCTGCACTGCATGTAGTGTTACGGTCGTGTTGTAGTTTTTTGTGTAATTTAAATAAAAGAAAGATGTACGCTTACCACGCTGCACCTTGGTCTACTCATTCCAACAACGATCGTAACACAACCTCCACACTTTACACTGTAAATGGTATGCATCAACTTCCACACTCCACACTTGGTATATGATATACATCAACCTCCACACTCTACACTGGGTAAATTATATGCAACCTCCACACTATGTAAGTGATACGCATCACACTCCACACTGTGTAAATTATATACATCAACTGTCTTGACAACATATTCTCCATGGTCTTTTCCTGTCTGTTATATTCTCACTGGATCAGAGCCTTGTAATCACCTGAACCTACTGTTTATGACAACTATTGTGTGCTGCCTACAAGTCCTGGGGTTAGATCTCCTGTTCTATTCCTATGCATGCTTTTACACCACGTAGGCCAAGTGTGTGTGTGTGTGTGTGTGTCAGCATGATACCCTGCGTCATCACTGCTCTGTCAGGCTGGGCCAGTGATAGGCTCCCCAGCATGTTTCTTGTTAGATCAGTTCCAGTACAAACTTGATATTTTCACTCAATTGGGGATGTCAAAGTACAGTCAGTCTCATGGCAGACAAATGCATGTTATGCTGATGTGTATTAGTGTTAAACCATCTATAGGTCTAGTAGGATACTTTGTCATCTGGAGAAGAAAGGAATCACAATCTGGGTCATCTACTTATTGGTGTTTGGTATTTAAGGTTGAAAAATAAGAGGTTTTTAAAGAGTTTTAAGAGGTTTTAACAATCCCATGACGTAGAGTAAGACATTGTTGTTAGAATAGATAATATAATAATTCATATAATTCATCAGTAGTCCAACATGGTAGTCCAACATATATTGCTATCAGGTTGTAAATTACAGCTGGCCTGGTACATTGTTCGCTGCCTCCAGCCATTCGAGATGCACCTTTTCAGTTTCAATGACAGAAATAGACAAATGTAACAAAGGCTGGGAATGTACAATCAAACTAGAAAGGGCTATCATCACAAGTCAGTCATAATGTGGCTAATGGGCTAGCTTATCTATTTATGTAGATGTTTATTTAGCAAGCTACAAACACGGAGCCAAACGTTAGCTAGCTAGCTAGCTGCTGGGAGGATGTCAATGGACGAGTGGGTGAGTGGACAACTTTTTCCTGACATATTGTTTTTCGGTGGCTACAACTAGAGATGCAGGTTTCATTTGGTAATTTGAATCTCTTTGCTAACTAGGGAGCTATGCTGAGCTTGAACAGTTAGCAAATGGGCAGGTTCCCACTCAGTTGTCAAAACGTGGGTTGGGACAAGCATGCTTTGGCAGGCAAGCTGCAGAAGGACTAGCAGGCTACTTTTCCCCATCTTTATCAGTGCAATTTTGAAGGCCAACTATCTGGAAAGTTTGAGAGAGTTTATCTCATGTTCCCTCATTAGATTTGAGCTCATCTTGCTCCTGCTAACATTAGTTGTTGATGTTGTTGTTGTTGATGTGCTTAGCCAACAAAGAGATATACATGTTCATGGTTGTTTGATCAATAGGACTGTAAACCTTCCAAATGCAAGAGGACTCCCGTGGTATTTATATATTTACAGAAATATAATTTTGCCTTACTCTATCTCATTCCCAAACATTCTATGAAAGTATGACAATGTGAAAATGACTAAGTGCTCGCTTGTCAGAAAATGTAAAAGAAGGCGTATGTGAACAGATTTTAATAAGATTTCATGTTGCTAAAACCCTGTCAGTTCTACTTCAAAGGTACAACGTGGACATTTTTATCTCAATATCAAATCCTTTCTTAGTAACAATGAAGTACCTTACTGTGATTGTTTTCAATTAAAATGGTACAAAACATACAAATAGCTTTTTAGCAAAGAATTTTGTTAGGACTGTCTGGGAGTGATCCGAGTGGGATGGGGAAAACTGAAAACTAGCTGTTATTGGCAGAGATGTTTGGAACTCTCTTTCTTATTGGTCTATTAACTAATGTTCTGCGTGGTGATGTCACCAGGCAGGCCTAAACTCCATCCCACCGAAACAGGCTGATATTTCGAACAGTTTCAAACAGCTCTTACACAAAAATGATTATCATTATTTTCACAATTTCACAGTATTATTCCACCCTCATTGTGTTTAAATATATATAAAATACAAGAAAATAACTGCACTTGACCTTAAACTTTCACCAACTTAATGGTGTATTTAAGTCATTTTGCCTTATTCAGCGTCCTCAAATACCCCTTTTCCAATGAAACAGACACCCCCGAAACCAAAGGAGTTGCACCCACTAAATCTGAGACAGTGAACCACGATGAGTTTAGTTTCTACAGTTATTGGTCACATAGCAACAGACAACAACTTGGGGATATTTAATGTTTTGGCCAACCAATAGACAGAGGCTGTATAATCATGGTACATATGTGTGGTATTTATACAATATTTTGATTTTAATGATGCATTGTCACATACTAATTACAGTACAGTACCAATTACACCTTGCTGAAAGCTTTCCCCTGTCATCTGTTCCCTTACTGACCTGCCTCTCTTTGTCACAGAATGTCTAAGCTAAATGAGTCCAGAAAGGTAGGTGACTCAAGAAAAACACTGGGGGTCCATCGTTTCAAAGAAAAGAGAATGCCTGCTCTTGCTTGTATCACTTATTTGATTAAATCTTACATACCAGCCTCTTGGACCTTCATCAGAGCTTTTGTGGAGGTTTGTATTTACAGCCTTGGGGTCCATTGATGGAATGGCTTTCAGAGATTGGTGACCACAGGTTGGTTGATGTTGTTCACACTGCCTTTTAGCATATGCTTTTATCCTAAGCAACTCACAGCGCTGTGAGTGAATACATTTTATTATGTGACCCCAGCGGGATTCGAACGCAATACCCTATCGTTGCTAGTGCTAAGCCCTTATCAACTGTGCAACACAGGACCCTCGTAATGATGAGAAACCCCTGATAGGAGTGCTACATTAAGACCCATTGACTGTATGTGTTGCTTTAGAATCCTGCTAACACCACACACACACACATACACAGATACAGAGATACACACACACACACACACACACACAAACTAACAAGCTCTCACACTCAAGTCAGAATTAAACGTTCATCCATGTTTCTCAAACTTCAAATTTCAAAGGTTTTTGGTTACTTCTCTATCATTAGGTTAAGTTAAGTCATTAACTTCTAATTCTTAAGGTTAGGCATTATCTCCTACTTCTTAAGGTTAGGAATTATCTCTTCATTCTTAAGGTTCCGCATTATCTCGTAATTCTTCAGGTTAGGCATTAACTCTGAATGTTTAAGGTAAGGGTTAAGGTTTTGGGATAAGCTTAAAACAAAAAATATAAAAAACAACTTTCCATCGCTGGATTCAAACATTCAACCTTTGAAACCAGAGGCAGATTATGCCCATCTGACATCCCCATCCACAACTCCTACACGAAGGTAACAGCACTCACAGTTGCCCCTAGTGGCCGGTTTCCACAACTCCTACACGAAGGTAACAGTACTCACTGTTGCCCCCTAGTGGCCGGTTTCCACAACGCCTACACGAAGGTAACAGCACTCACAGTTGCCCCTAGTGGCCGGTTTCCACATCATCTCCCGACGGCCTCGCTGTTGCCCCTAGTGACCGGTTTCCACATCATCTCCCGACGGCCTCACTGTTGCCCCTAGTGGCCGGTTTCCTCATCATCTCCTGACGGCCTCACTGTTGCCCCTAGTGGCCGGTTTCCACATCCTCTCCCGATGGCCTCACTGTTGCCCCTAGTGGCCAGTTTCCACACCCTCTCCCGACGGCCTCACAGTTGCCCCTAGTGACCGGTTTCCACATCCTCTCCCGACGGCCTCACTGTTGCCCCTAGTGACCGGTTTCCACATCATCTCCCGACGGCCTCACTGTTGCCTCTAGTGACCGGTTTCCACATCATCTCCTGACGGCCTCACAGTTGCCCCTAGTGACCGGTTTCCACATCATCTCCCGACGGCCTCACTGTTGCCCCTAGTGACCGGTTTCCACATCATCTCCCGACGTCCTCGCTGTTGCCCCTAGTGGCCGGTTTCCACATCATCTCCCGACGGCCTCGCTGTTGCCCCTAGTGACCGGTTTCCACATCATCTCCCGACGGCCTCACTGTTGCCCCTAGTGGCCGGTTTCCTCATCATCTCCTGACGGCCTCACTGTTGCCCCTAGTGGCCGGTTTCCACATCCTCTCCCGATGGCCTCACTGTTGCCCCTAGTGGCCAGTTTCCACACCCTCTCCCGACGGCCTCACAGTTGCCCCTAGTGACCGGTTTCCACATCCTCTCCCGACGGCCTCACTGTTGCCCCTAGTGACCGGTTTCCACATCATCTCCCGACGGCCTCACTGTTGCCTCTAGTGACCGGTTTCCACATCATCTCCTGACGGCCTCACAGTTGCCCCTAGTGACCGGTTTCCACATCATCTCCCGACGGCCTCACTGTTGCCCCTAGTGACCGGTTTCCACATCATCTCCCGACGTCCTCGCTGTTGCCCCTAGTGACCGGTTTCCACATCCTCTCCCGACGTCCTCACTGTTGCCCCTAGTGACCGGTTTCCACATCATCTCCCGACGGCCTCGCTGTTGCCCCTAGTGGCCGGTTTCCACATAATCTCTTGACGTCCTCACTGTTGCCCCTAGTGACCGGTTTCAACATCATATCCCGACGGCCTCGCTGTTGCCCCTAGTGACCGGTTTCCACATCCTCTCCTGACGTCCTCACTGTTGCCCCTAGTGGCATCTCCCGACTGTCTCAGACAAGGATTGACGCCGAATACGGATTTGTATCAGGGATGACCTGCCTACACACACACACACACACACACACTGGGGCACCCTATCACTGGCCCAGCCTAACGCAGCACTGATGACTAAGTGTATCAGGCTGACACACACACACACACACTTTTATTTTTTTATTTAACCTTTATTTAACGAGGCAAGTCAGTTAAGAACACATTCTTGTTTACAGTGACGTCCTACCAAAAGGCCTCCTGAGGGGACGTGGGATTAAAAATAAAAATATAGGACAAAACACACATCACAACAAGAGAGACAACACACTGCATAAAGAGAGACCTATGACAACAACTTAGCATGGCAGCAACACATGGCAACACAGCATGGTAGCAACACAACATGACAACAACATGGTAGCAACCTAACATGGCAGCAGCACAACATGTTAGCAGCACTAAACATGGTACAAACATTATTGGGCACAGACAACAGCACAAAGGGTAAGAGACAACAACACATCACGCAAAGCAGCCACAACTGTCAGTAAGAGTGTCCATGATTGAGTCTTTGAATGAAAAGATGGAGATAAATGAACGCATATACGCACGCATGCAAGCTTTTTTAGCACGGAGGCGAGGTGTGTGTGTGTGTGTGTGTGTGTGTGTAATACCCTGCGTCATCACTGCTCCGTCAGACTGGGCCAGTGATTGGGTGCCCCAGCATGTCTCTTGTTAGATCAATTCCAATGGATCGTTACCAATAAAACGCCACAATACGGTGCAGAGAGTTCCATTTGGAGGCCCCCAGCTCCACTAAAACCATTGACAACTTCCTGCTGTTTTCAAGTTGTTTTTTTTAAGGGTTTTAATACCATCACCTTGAAGAGTACAGTCAGAATGGCACATCTCCGATTGTTCCACATTTACAGTTGAAGTCGGAAATGTACATACACCTCAGCCAAATACATTTAAACTCAGTTTTTCACAATTCCTGACATTTAATCCGAGTAAAAATTCCCTGTCTTCGGTCAGTTAGGATCACCACTTTATTTTAAGAATGTGAAATGTCAGAATAATAGTAGAGAGAATGATTTCTTTCAGCTTTTATTTCTTTCATCACATTCCCAGTGGGCCAGAAGTTTACATACACTCAATTAGTATTTGGTAGCATAGTCTTTACATTGTTGGGTCAAACGTTTCGGGTAGCCTTCCGCATGCTTCCCACAATAAACTGGGTGAATTTTGGCCCATTCCTCCTGACAGAGCTGGTGTAACTGAGTCAGGTTTGTAGGCCTCCTTGCTCGCACATGCTTTTTCAGTTCTGCCCACACATTTTCTATGGGATTGAGGTCAGGGCTTTGTGATGGCCCCTCCAATACCCTCCAATACCTAATACCGTGGTCTGGCTTTTTTATGGCGGTTTTAGAGCAGTGGCTTCTTCCTTGCAGTGGCCTTAAAGGTTATGTTGATATAGGACTCGTTTTACTGTGGATATAGATACTTTGTACCTGTTTCCTCCAGCATCTTCACAGGGTCCTTTGCTATTGTTCTGGGATTGATTTAAACTTTGCGCACCAAAGTGCATTCGTCTCTAGGAGACAGAACGTGTCGGCTTCCTGAGCGGCATGAAGGCTGTGTGGTCCCATGGTGTTTATACATGCATACTATTGTTTGTACAGATGAACGTGGTACCTTCAGGCATTTGGACGTTGCTCCCAAGGATGAACCAGACTTGTGGAGGTCTACAATATTTTTTCTGAGGTCTTGGCTGATTTCTTTTGATTTTCCCATGATGTCAAGCAAAGAGGCACTGAGTTTGAAGGTAGGCCTTGAAATACATACACAGGTACACCTCCAATTGACTGAAATTATGGCAATTAGTCCATCAGAAGCTTCTAAAGCCATGACATCATTTTCTGGAATTTTCCAAGCTGTTTAAAAGCACAGTCAACTTAGTTTATGTAAACTTCTGACCCACTGGAATTGTGATACAGTGAAATAATCTGTCTGTAAACAATTGTTGAAAAAATTACTTGTGTCATGCATAAAGTAGATGTCCTAACTGACTTGCCAAAATTATAGTTTGTTAACAAGTTTTAATGACTCCAACCTAAGTGTATGTAAACTACCGACTTCAACTGTAGCTCTGTCATACTAGCAAGTCACTGAATTCTTTTCATAATCAGTAAACATCAATTGATCATGTCATTTCAGATACGTGAGGGTAGCCTATCCATTTTGGCATGTAGCTATGTAGACAACGTGTATTTCATCAGGTACTGTAAATTGACTGAGAACACATTCTCATTTACAACAACGACCTGGGGAATAGTTACAGGGGAGATGGGATGAATGAGTCAATTGGAAGCTGGGGATGATTAGGTGGCCATGATGATATGAGGGCCGGATTGGGAATTTAGCCAGGACACCGAGGTTAACACCACTGTACACAGGACACTGAGGTTAACACCACTGTACACAGGACACTGAGGTTAACACCACTGTACACAGTATACTGAGGTTAACACCACTTTACACAGTATACTGAGGTTAACACCACTGTCACTGTACACAGTATACTGAGGTTAACACCACTGTACACAGGGCACTGAGGTTAACACCACTACACAGGACACCGAGGTTAAACCCACTGTACACTGAGGTTAACACCACTGTACACAGTATACTGAAGTTAACACCACTACACAGGACACTGAGGTTAACACCACTGTACACAGTATACTGAGGTTAACACCACTACACAGGACACCGAGGTTAACACCACTGTACACAGGACACCTAGGTTAACACCACTGTACACTGAGGTTAACACCACTTTACACAGTATACTGAGGTTAACACCACTTTACACAGTATACTGAGGTTAACACCACTTTACACAGTATACTGAAGTTAACACCACTTTACACAGTATACTGAGGTTAACACCACTGTACACAGGACACAGAGGTTAACACCACTTTACACAGTATACTGAGGTTAACACCACTGTACACAGTATACTGAGGTTAACACCACTGTACACAGGACACCGAGGTTAACACCACTGTACACAGGACACCGAGGTTAACACCACTGTGCACTGAGCTTAACACCACTTTACACAGTATACTGAGGTTAACACCACTTTACACAGTATACTGTGGTTAACACCACTGTACACAGGACACCGAGGTTAACACCACTGTACACAGGACACCGAGGTTAACACCACTGTACACTGAGCTTAACACCACTTTACACAGTATATTGAGGTTAACACCACTGTACACAGTACACTGAGGTTAACACCACTGTACACAGGACACCGAGGTTAACACCCCTGTACACAGTATATTGAGGTTAACACCACTGCACACAGTATATTGAGGTTAACACCACTGTACACAGGACACCGAGGTTAACACCACTGTACACAGTATATTGAGGTTAACACCACTGTACACAGTATATTGAGGTTAACACCACTGTACACAGGACACCGAGGTTAACACCACTTTACACCTTATATTGAGGTTAACACCACTGTACACAGTATACTGAGGTTAACACCACTGTTCACTGAGTGGACAAAACATTATGAACACCTTCTCTTTCCATGACATAGACTGACCAGGTGAATCCAGGTGAAAAATATGATCTATTATTGATGTTACTTGTTAAATCCACTTCAATCAGTGTAGATGAAGGAGAGGACACGGGTTAAAGGAGGATGAAGCCTTGAGACATTTCAGACATGAATTGTGTATGTGTGCCATTCAGAGGGTGAATTGAACAGTGCTTTGAACATGGTAGGTGCCAGGCGTTTTGTTTCATGAACTGCAATGCTGCTGGGTTTTTCATTTTCAACAATTTCCTGTGTGTATCCAGAATGGTCACCACCCAAAGGACATCCAGCCAACTTGACACAGCTGTGGGAAGCACTGGAGTCCACATGGGCCAACATCCCTGTGGAATGCTTTCGACATGTTGTAGAATCCATGCCCCAATGAATTTAGGCTGTTCTGAGGGCAAAAGGTGGGGGTTCAACTCAATATTAGGAAGATGTTCCTAATGTTTTGTACACTCAGTGTAGATGGCAAGCAAATCAAACAATATTTAGCTAGCTAGCGAATCTGACATGTTCCATCAATCAATGTAGCCTATTATGTCTGTCAGCATCAACTGTAATTAAACACTGTTAGGGATAATGTTAGCTAACTTCGCTAAGTAAGCCTACATTGGTTGGAGAAAAAACTTACCAAAATGTCTAGCCACCCGCACAAAGTTTCTACCAGTAGCTCACAAAGTAAGCATTATCAGCTGACACTTGGCACTTAGCTCCCTTCTGCTTCCTGACAGGCAGAGCCCACAAAGGTAGGCAAAATAACCTCAACCACTCATACTTGTCAGGTATGACTTTTATTTTATATCACTCAAATATCAAATTAATGGTGACCAATATTGAGAGATATCGTGATCTGAAATTTCAACATACCCTCAGACATACGATGTAGTTTGTAATTCAACATACCCTCAGACATACGATGTAGTTTGTAATTCAACATACCCTCAGACATACGATGTAGTTTGGAATTCAACATACCCTCAGACATACGATGTAGTTTGTAATTCAACATACCCTCAGACATACGATGTAGTTTGTAATTCAACATACCCTCAGACATACGATGTAGTTTGGAATTCAACATACCCTCAGACATACGATGTAGTTTGGAATTCAACATACCCTCAGACATACGATGTAGTTTGGAATTCAACATACCCTCAGACATACGATGTAGTTTGTAATTCAACATACCCTCAGACATACAATGTAGTTTGGAATTCAACATACCCTCAGACATACAATGTAGTTTGGAATTCAACATACCCTCAGACATACGATGTAGTTTGGAATTCAACATACCCTCAGACATACGATGTAGTTTGGAATTCAACATACCCTCAGACATACGATGTAGTTTGGAATTCAACATACCCTCAGACATACGATGTAGTTTGGAATTCAACATACCCTCAGACATACGATGTAGTTTGGAATTCAACATACCCTCAGACATACGATGTAGTTTGGAATTCAACATACCCTCAGACATACGATGTAGTTTGGAATTCAACATACCCTCAGTTGTCCACTCTGTCAGCACCATAGACATTGGTCAGTCCCTCCATCACTACTCTGTCATCCTCTGTCAGCCCCATAGACATTGGTCAGTCCCTCCATCTCTACTCTGTCATCCTCTGTCAGCACCATAGACATTGGTCAGTCCCTCCATCACTACTCAGTCATCCTCTGTCAGCACCATAGACATTGGTCAGTCCCTCCATCACTACTCAGTCATCCTCTGTCAGCACCATAGACATTGGCCAGTCCCTCCATCACTACTCTGTCATCCTCTGTCAGCACCATAGACATTGGTCAGTCCCTCCATCACTACTCTGTCAACTCTGTCAGCACCATAGACATTGGTCAGTCCCTCCATCTCTACTCTGTCATCCTCTGTCAGCACCATAGACATTGGTCAGTCCCTCCATCACTACTCTGTCATCCTCTGTCAGCCCCATAGACATTGGTCAGTCCCTCCATCACTACTCTCTCATCCTCTGTCAGCACCATAGACATTGGTCAGTCCCTCCATCACTACTCTGTCATCCTCTGTCAGCACCATAGACATTGGTCAGTCCCTCCATCACTACTCTGTCATCCTCTGTCAGCACCATAGACATTGGTCAGTCCCTCCATCACTACTCTGTCATCCTCTGTCAACACCATAGACATTGGTCAGTCCCTCCATCACTACTCTGTCATCCTCTGTCAGCACCATAGACATTGGTCAGTCCCTCCATCACTACTCTGTCATCCTCTGTCAGCACCATAGACATTGGTCAGTCCCTCCATCACTACTCTGTCATCCTCTGTCAGCACCATAGACATTGGTCAGTCCCTCCATCACTATTCTGTCATCCTCTGTCAGCACCATAGACATTGGTCAGTCCCTCCATCACTACTCTGTCATCCTCTGTCAGCACCATAGACATTGGTCAGTCCCTCCATCACTACTCTGTCATCCTCTGTCAGCACCATAGACATTGGTCAGTCCCTCCATCACTACTCTGTCATCCTCTGTCAGCACCATAGACATTGGTCAGTCCCTCCATCACTACTTGACAGGGTCGTTGAATCTGCTCTCTCATCTGTATAGTACACCACACCGTTAGGTGTAAGTGTAGAGCTTCATGATGGCGTGAGCCTGCCGGCCCGTGATTGGTCTCTGTCAGCACGTGGTCCTGTATGATGACAAATGTAGTTGTCAGAATGGATCAATATTTAATTAAATATCACGATTTGTAGCGAACTTTGAAATAATTCACAGTGGGGATCAAACTTGATCATAATAAACACATTTTTATGCCCAAAACTAAAAACATTTTATTTGGCCGTTCTGGCGATCATAATTAACATAAGCAGACCACCGCTAGGTTGCTACTTATATATACACTAGGTGCTGTTTTGAAGCCACCAAGTCTCCATCTTGGCACTAACCCACCTTGGGAAGCTATTGAAATGTATTTTTTAGTTACATTTATTTAACTAGTCAAGTCAGTTAAAAACAAATTCCTATTTTCAATGACAGCCTAGGAACAGTGGGTTAACTGCCTGTTCAGGGGCACAGTGACAGATTTGTACCTTGTCAGCTCAAGGGATTTGAACTTGCAACCTTCCAGTTGCTAGTCCACCGCTCTAACCACTAGGCTACCCTAGTTTACTAATTGTTTACTATTGTTTTATCCAGGTTCATTCTATTACATAATTATATTATGATAAACATAAAGAATTATATAATATATTTATTTTGAAGTCCTTGAAGAATAATTTTTTGAAGCTACTAATGTTGTTGTCCCCGCTACAACAACAAAATACTTAAATACATGTCATTTTGTCCTTGAAACGTTTATTTGGAAATACTGTAGAATTCCATTCATTTCTATGGAGGACTGCTTTTCTGAGGAGTGCCAATATGGCCGACCAGTGGCTTCAAAGCCTGTCATTGGACAATACATAGCATCAGCAATCCAGGGTTTATATACAGTGCATTCAGAAAGTATTCAGACCCCTTGACTTTTTCCACATATTGTTACGTTACAGCCTTATTCTAAAATGGATGAAATTGATTTTTTTCTCTCATCAATTTACACACAATATCCCATAATGACAAAGCAAAAACAGGTTTTCAGAAATGGAAAAACTGAAATATCACATTTACATAAGTATTCAGATCCTTGACCCATGACGATACAAACTTCTCTGCAGATCCTCTCAAGCTCTGTCAGGTTGGGCCACTCGAGCACATTTAGAGGCTTATCCCGAAGCCACTCCTGCGTTGTTTTGTTTGTGTGCTTAGGGTCGCTGACCCTTTGGAAGGTGAACCTTCATCCCAGTCTGAGGTCCTGAGCGCTCTGAAGCAGGTTTCCATCAAATATCCCTCTGTACTTTGCTCAGTTCATATTTCCTTCAATCCTGACTAGTCTCCCGGTCCCTGCCACTGAAAAACATCCCCACAGCATGATGCTGCCACCACCTTGCTTCACTGTAGGGATGGTGCTAGGTTTTCTCCAGATGTGACGCTTGGCATTCAGGCCAAAGAGTTCAACCTTGGTTTCAAGCTCAAGGAATAGTCTTGGTGATTCCAAACTTCTTCAATTTAAGAATGATGGAGGCCACTGTGTTTTAGGGGACCTTCAATGCTGCAGAAATGTTTTGGTACCCTTCCCCAGATCTGTTGCTCGACACAATCCTGTCTTGGAGCTCTACGGACAATTCCTTCGACCTCATGACTTGGTTTTTGCTCTGACATGCACTGTCAACTGTGGGACCTTATATAGACAGGTGTGTGCCTTTCCAAATCATGTCCAAACAATTGAACAAACAGCATGCACTTTCCGAATACACTGTATATCATTGGTTGCTACGCAGTAGCTGACCAGCAGAGCTTGTGACTTCACACTCCAGACCGGACACTGGGGACCTGGATATTACATGATCAATAGATGTTACCTGATCATGAAAAGAAGGCAGTTCCTTGCTGTATAACCCTGATGATAGAGCTACATGTGCACTGTTGTTTTGCATGGAATAATCTGAAATGTGTAGTTCTGACTAGGCTCTACAAGAGGTGATGATATTACAACCAAATGGTTAACATTTATTTAACAATCCCTTGAAAACATCACACAGTTGTCAATGGGTTTTAGTGGAGCTGTGGGTCTCCTTGCCCCCCTGCAGGGAAATGGAACACTCTGCACCTTACTGTGACGTTTTATTGATTATGACCTGTACACACTTGTTCTTTTCAATCAGATGGGGATGTCAAAATATGTCTCATGGCAGACAATGGCATCCTCACAAATATGAATGACCTTTTGACCCTAATGACAAGGACGTGTTGAGTCACGAACACAACAAGTGACAGTTACAAGTCACACAGCACCAGCCAACAACATGGGGATATTTTAGATTCAAGTGACATTCTGGTCAACAAATAGATAGAGGCTGGATCATTGTGGTACGTATGTGTGGTATTAATGGATATTTGACATTTGAATTATAATGCGTCATTGTCACATACTAATTACAGTACAGTACCAATTACACCTTGCTGAAAGCTTTCCCCTGTCATCTGTTCCCTTACTGACCTGCCTCTCTTTGTCACAGAATGTCTAAGCTAAGTGACTCCAGAAAGGTAGGTGACTCAAGAAAAGTGGAAGTCATTTTGAGGCTCTTTTCATGGGGTCCATTGTTGAAATGGCTTTTCAGAGATTGGTGACCACAGGTTGGTTGACGTTATTCACACTGGGGCCATAATAATGCCTTTCAGCAGGCGCTTTTATCCCAGTGATACTTTGAGTATGTGACCCCAGTGGTACAGTAGGTAGGGAGCAGAACTGCTCCATTAAGACCCTATGTGTCACTTTAGACTCCTGCTAGCAACACACACACACACACACACACACACACACACACACACACACACACACACACACACACACACACACACACACACACACACACACACACACACACACACACACACACACACACACACCCACACACACACACACACCATTGCAAGGCAATGCCTCAGCTATCCCCTGGGAACACTCAACTGAACACTTGCTTATGTTCTATTCCAGACCATGTTCACCTCCTTCCACATCCTTCTCCTAGAGGAGGTCGTTGATACACATCCAGACGTGGTAATTAGTGGAGCTCTGTGAAATGGAGGTCGGGGGGATGCATTTGACGACTCATATCACTACTGCATGGATACTGAGGTTGTGAAGCACTTGTTTTGGTATGTTTATGTCAAGAAAGCAAATAAATCCTATTTAATTTGTGTTTTTTAATAATAGTAACCATGATAAATTGACAAAATATATAATTTAGAGTTTGGCTATTGAGGTTTCAACTAAAAAGGGGAATGTATCATTTGAAAACACTTCACATGTTTGGAGAGGCATATTGTTGCACTGTAGACTATGCTACATAGGTGACTGATAATTGATCTGATTATACCTGGTTTGAATGCAATGCGATGGCACTGAACTGAGGAGGGTAATGAAAGACCTTACGACTTGCTGCTGATTTATGAATGGGAATAGATTTCCCTGTGTAATGTTAACCCTCATTAACAGAGCACAGAGAACATGGACTCTGTCAGTCTGTCTCTATTTCTCTCTCTCTCACTCCTCTCTCTCGCCTCACTCCTCTCTCTCACCTCTCTCAACTCTCTCTCTCTCTCTCTCTCTCTCTCTCTCTCTCTCTGTCTATCTCTCTCTCTCTCACACACACTCCTCTCCCTCTCTATCTCTCTCTCTCTCTCTCTTACTCCTATCTCTCTCTCTTACTCCTCTCTCTCTCGCCAATCTCCTCTCTCTCTCTCTCTCTCTCTCTCTCTCTCTCTCTCTCTCTCTCTCTCATGATTGAGTATTGCTCTGTTCAGTAGACTGTGATCTGATAGGGGTGTCAGTGGATGGACTGTGAACACTCTGAGAGACTCTGGGTTTAGGTCAGTGATAAAGTAGTCTACAGTACTTCTGCCAAGAGATGAGCTATAGGTGTACCTACCATAGGAGTCCCCTCGAAGCCTACCATTAACTATGTACATACCCAGCGTGCAACAGAGCTGCAGGAGTTGTGACCTGTTTTTGTTGGTTATGTTGTCGTCGTTGTGCCTAGGGAGGCATATGGGGGAGGGAATGCTGTCACTGTGCTGAGGGTGTCAGGTTCTTGTCCAGTTCTGGCATTTAAGTTGCCACAGACTTGTACGCTCTGTTAATCCTGTGTGAGAGAGAATTAGAGAGAGCATATGTGGGGTGGCCAGTCCTCTTCTGGCTGTGCCGGGTGGAGATTATAACAGAACATGGCCAAGATGTTCAAATGTTCATAAATGACCAGCATGGTCGAATAATAATAAGGCAGAACAGTTGAAACTAGAGCAGCAGCATGGTCAGGTGGACTGGGACAGCAAGGAGTCATCATGTCAGGTAGTCCTGGGGCATGGTCCTAGGGCTCAGGTCCTCCGAGAGAGAGAAAGAAAGAGAGAAGGAGAGAATTAGAGAACGCACACTTAGATTCACACAGGACACCGAATAGGACAGGAGAAGTACTTCAGATATAACAAACTCTCTCCTCCTGGTCCAGTTCACAGCTACAGATTCAGCTGAGGAGGAAGAGGAGAAGGATATGATGAAGATGAGGAGGAGAAGGAAGGAGAGTAGAGGTCTGGGAAACAGTGTGAATACCTCTCTCTATTCTGCCCTCCAGGTGATGTACAGAATACCTCTCTTCATTCAGCCCACCAGGTGATGTACAGAATACCTCTCTTCATTCAGCCCACCAGGTGATGTACAGAATACCTCTCTCTATTCTGCCCTCCAGGTGATGTACAGAATACCTCTCTCTATTCAGCCCTCCAGGTGATGTACAGAATACCTCCCTCTATTCAGCCCTCCAGATACACACACACACACACACACACACACACACACATACACACACACACCCCTGTGAGTAAAGTAGAATATTAATGGGGGTAATCTCTGGTGTACGTCTCAGAGGGAGGGAGATGCTGTAAGGAATACCACCAGGCAGTCTGGTTCTCCAGGGGCTTCTGCAGCTGTGTTAACACCCACATGTTGTCTCAGAGTTGACTAGCATTCATAGCATACATAAAGTCTATAGAAACACTACATAGATCTAGCTATAAGCTTATAACATACTGTAGAAAAAGACTTTATGAAACATACATCATGTCTTTGTAAGCACTATATACCCATAGATGCTTCACAAGTCATCTAGTCTCTAAACGTATATATCTTACTGTATAGAAAAACATTTATAAAACATACATCATGTCTTTGTAAGCACTATATACCCATAGATGCTTCACAAGTCATCTAGTCTCTAAACGTATATATCTTACTGTATAGAAAAACATTTATAAAACATACATCATGTCTTTGTAAGCACTATATTCCCATAGATGCTTCACAAGTCATCTAGTCTCTAAACGTATATATCTTACTGTATAGAAAAACATTTATAAAACATACATAATGTCTTTGTAAGCTTCATATACCAGTAGATGCTTCACAGGTCATCTACTGTATTCTCCAAACATATATGTTACTGTATAAAGGCTGTATAGAGTGAATCATCATTGACTCATCTTTAGACTACAGCTTTACGTCGGAGTTGTCACGGAGCGTTTAAAGCCTGGCTAGTTCTGAAATGATGTACACACAAGTGCTGTATTTGGTCCGACTCCAGATCCTAAGAAACTAAACCAAACCACATTCATCCAGTAAGTTGTAGCTGTAGGGTACAAAGAAGAGGAATAAAACATAGATACCAGAACACTGTTGAATGAAGTTTATTCATGGTCTTCACAAGTCGTCCGGAAGGTCTTCACAAATCCAGGCTCACCTGTGGGTGGGTGGGAGAGAGGGAGGGAGAGAGGGAGAGAGGGAGAGATGGAGGGTGGGAGGGTGGGTGGGTGGGAGAGAGGGAGGGAGAGAGGGAGGGAGGGAGGGAGGGAGGGAGGGAGGGAGGGTGGGAGAGAGAGAGAGGGTGGGTGGGTGGGTGGGTGGGAGAGAGGGAGGGGGTGGGAGAGAGAGAGAGAGAGAGAGAGAGAGAGAGAGAGAGGGTGGGTGGGTGGGTGGGTGGGTGGGTGGGTGGGAGAGAGGGAGGGGGGTGGGAGAGAGAGAGATGTATTTATTATTATTTATTATTTATTTTTGTTACAGAAAATGATAGACAAGTTAAGGTAGTCCCTCCTTGTTCCAGTCAGTTTTCTTCCTTTTGGTGCGTAATAAATACAGCCCTGGCAGATCACAAAGGCCTCGGTTTGTCCAGCTGGGACTCCAGCATGAGGCGACCTATCATCCGCGGCCGGGTGTCACATCTGCCAGTTTGGGGGATGATTAATGATAAAGTTTAAGAGGCAGCTCTGTGTTCCCTGCCAGACTTGGGTTCAAATACTGTTCTAAATCATTTTACTTACTTTATCTGTGTCCAATTGAGCTTGGCTGGTGAAATGGGACCAGTAGAAAAGTCCCAAAACTGCAAACCCTGTGCGAAGCCACTCCAGCAATCGCTCAAAGTATTTGAACCCAGGTCTGATGCTCGGAGCGTTGTGTTGCTAGTGGACGTGTGTTCTTTCTGAACCATGACTAGTTGGTGCTGTCAGAGGAGATTTTAGATGAGGTGTGTGTGTGTGTGTGTGTGTGTGTGTGTGTGTGTGTGTGTGTGTGTGTGTGTGTGTGTGTGTGTGTGTGTGTGTGTGTGTGTGTGTGTGTGTGTGTGTGTGTGTGTGTGCGCGCAACAGCGGGCCTAGTGAAGCTCACAACAGGAGACCAGGATGAGTGATCGGCCCACTGCCATCGCCACCAATTAAACAGTGGCTCCGTTCACCTTGGACGGACATGTGCGTGCTTGCGTGTGTGTGTGTGTGTGTGTGTGTGTGTCACTGCCTGTGTGTCTCAGTGCATGTGTGTGTGGTCCAGTAATGTCCACGCTGATAGTGACACTGCCCTAACAAATAGCGCTTAGCCCTAACAAATACCCGCCTGCCTGTCTGTCTGTCACCCCTGGGGGAGTAGGGAGAACAGCTGTAAGGCATTAGGAGGATGGGACATCACCTACCGTGTTCCAAATGGCACCCTACCCCTTACGTATAGTGAACTACTTTTAACTAGAAGCAGAGCACTAAATAGGGAATAAAGTCCCATTTGGGATGCAGAAAAACTTCAACAGGGACACAACATTAACAATTAGTCACCAGTAATCACAATTCTTTCAACAAGGTCTTTTTCAATGGAACTTGTAAGGCATGTTATGTGTTATCAAACTGGTTTATAGTTTTAGATAAGATAACTTTTTTTTCATAATGTTAAGGGCCCTGAAGAGGAAATGATTTCTTGTCTTATGAAGGTAATGTTTAACACACGGCTTATCTAGATTATTTCTGGCTTGGTGCCGACACGCTGAATTTATGCAGAACCTGAACACTGTCCTTTTGTATGTTGAGTTCCAAGGATGAAGAGACAGTGCTATGAACACAAAGTAGATTTAATCACGATGTTGATCTGATTGGACTAGGTCATGTTCATTTGATCTGATTGAACTAGGTCATAATCATTGGATCTGATTGGACAAGGTCATGATCATTTGATTTGATTGGACTAGGTCAGGATAATTTGATCTGATTGGACAAGGTCATGATAATTTGATCTGATTGGACATGGTTTGGATAATTTAATCTGATTGGACATGGTTAGGATAATTTGATCTGATTGGACTAGGTCATGTTCATTTGATCTGATTGGACAAGGTCATGGTCATTTGATCTGATTGGACATGGTTAGGATAATTTGATCTGATTGGACTAGGTCATGTTCATTTGATCTGATTGTACAAGGTCATGATCATTTGATCTGATTGGACACAGCCATGATCATTTGATCTGATTGGACAAGGTCATGATCATTTGATCTGATTGGACAAGGTCATGATCATTTGATCTGATTGGACACAGCCATGATCATTTGATCTGATTGGACAAGGTCATGATCATTTGATCTGATTGGACATGGTAAGGATCATTTGATCTGATTGGACTAGGTCATGATCATTTGATCTGATTGGACAAGGTCATGATCATTTGATCTGATTGGACATGGTTAGGATAATTTGATCTGATTGGACTAGGTCATGATCATTTGATCTGATTTGACAAGGTCATGATAATTTGATCTGATTGGACACAGCCATGATCATTTGATCTGATTGGACATGGGCATGATCACTTGATCTGATTGGACAAGGTCATGGTCATTTGATCTGCTTGGACAAGGTCATGATCATTTGATCTGATTGGACTAGGTCATGATCATTTGATCTGATTGGACAAGGTCATGATCATTTGATCTGATTGGACAAGGTCATGATCATTTGATCTGATTGGACTAGGTCATGATCATTTGATCTGATTGGACAAGGTCGAATAATTTAAATTATTTGATATCACAAATGCAGCCTATTACCTCTCCCTCTACCTCCCTCTCTATCTTTAGCTCCACTCCCTTTCCTGTTCCATCTATCTCCCCTTTCTCTCCTACCTTCTCTCTCTCGCTTCTTCCATCTCCCCTGTATCTTCCCTCCTCCTCCCCGTCTGCAGATTTCAACAGAGAAAAGAGGAGCTGGTTGGAGTATGAACGAAACACCAGAGGGTGCCAAAGTTTTTCTGTATGAAATTTGATGACCACCACTCTGTTAGAAGTGTGATGACACCACTCTGTTTGAAGTGTGATGACCACCACTCTGTTTGAAGTGTGATGACCACCACTCTGTTAGAAGTGTGATGACACCACTCTGTTAGAAGTGTGATGACCACCACTCTGTTTGAAGTGTGATGACACCACTCTGTTAGAAGTGTGATGACCACCACTCTGTTTGAAGTGTGATGAACACCACTCTGTTAGAAGTGTGATGACCACCACTCTGTTAGAAGTATGATGACCACCACTCTGTTAGAAGTGTGATGACCACCACTCTGTTTGAAGTGTGATGACCACCACTCTGTTTGAAGTGTGATGACCACCACTCTGCTGGAAGTGTGATGACCACCACTCTGTTAGAAGTGTGATGACCACCACTCTGTTTGAAGTGTGATGACCACCACTCTGCTGGAAGTGTGATGACCACCACTCTGTTAGAAGTGTGATGACCACCACTCTGTTAGAAGTGTGATGACCACCACTCTGTTAGAAGTGTGATGACCACCACTCTGTTTGAAGTGTGATGACCACCACTCTGCTGGAAGTGTGATGACACCACTCTGTTAGAAGTGTGATGACCACCACTCTGTTTGAAGTGTGATGACCACCACTCTGCTGGAAGTGTGATGACCACCACTCTGTTAGAAGTGTGATGAACACCACTCTGTTTGAAATGTGATGACCACCACTCTGTTAGAAGTGTGATGACCACCACTCTGTTAGAAGTGTGATGACCACCACTCTGTTTGAAGTGTGATGACACCACTCTGTTAGAAGTGTGATGACCACCACTCTGTTTGAAGTGTGATGACCACCACTCTGTTAGAAGTGTGATGACCACCACTCTGTTAGAAGTGTGATGACCACCACTCTGTTTGAAGTGTGATGACCACCACTCTGTTTGAAGTGTGATGACACCACTCTGTTAGAAGTGTGATGACCACCACTCTGTTAGAAGTGTGATGACACCACTCTGTTTGATGTGTGATGACCACCACTCTGTTAGAAGTGTGATGACCACCACTCTGTTTGAAGTGTGATGACCACCACTCTGTTTGAAGTGTGATGACACCACTCTGTTAGAAGTGTGATGACCACCACTCTGTTAGAAGTGTGATGACACCACTCTGTTTGATGTGTGATGACCACCACTCTGTTAGAAGTGTGATGACACCACTCTGTTTGATGTGTGATGACCACCACTCTGTTAGAAGTGTGATGACCACCACTCTGTTAGAAGTGTGATGACACCACTCTGTTAGAAGTGTGATGACCACCACTCTGTTAGAAGTGTGATGACCACCACTCTGTTAGAAGTGTGATGACACCACTCTGTTTGAAGTGTGATGACCACCACTCTGTTAGAAGTGTGATGACCACCACTCTGTTAGAAGTGTGATGACCACCACTCTTCTCTACCTTTAATTCCCAGTTTTCCATATAACTGTCATTTCCAAGGAGCGCTCCATAAGGAAACCCTGATGAGGTTTGCTTTAATCATATAATCATTCAAACTCATTTAGAGGAAGAGGATCGTTTGGAAAGTAATTAAATTCAGTTACTATGTCCAGTGGTGTAAAGTACTGAAGTAAAAATACTTTAAAGTACTAAGTAAGTAGTTGTTTTGTATCTGTACTTTACTATTTATATTTGTGACAACTTTTACTTTACTACATTCCTAAAGAAAATAATGTACTTTTTACATCCCTGACACCCAAAATGTATTTTGGACGCTTAGCAGAATAGGGAAATGGTCCAATTCAAGCACTTATCAAGAGAACATCCCTGGTCACCCCTACTGCCTCTGATCTGGCGGACTCACTAAACAGAGAACATCCCTGGTCACCCCTACTGCCTCTGATCTGGCGGACTCACTAAACAGAGAACATCCCTGGTTATCCCTACTGCCTCTGATCTGGAGGACTCACTAAACAGAGAACATCCCTGGTCACCCCTACTGCCTCTGATCTGGCGGACTCACTAAACAGAGAACATCCCTGGTCACCCATACTGCCTCTGATCTGGCGGACTCACTAAACAGAGAACATCCCTGGTTATCCCTACTGCCTCTGATCTGGAGGACTCACTAAACAGAGAACATCCCTGGTTATCCCTACTGCCTCTGATCTGGAGGACTCACTAAACAGAGAACATCCCTGGTTATCCCTACTGCCTCTGATCTGGCAGACTCACTAAACAGAGACCATCCCTGGTTATCCCTACTGCCTCTGATCTGGCAGACTCACTAAACAGAGAACATCCCTGGTCATCCATACTGCCTCTGATCTGGCGGACTCATCAAACACAAATGCTTAATTTGTAAATGATGTCTGAGTGTTGGAGTGTGCCCCTGGCTATACTAAAATAAAAATAAAAATAAAAATAAGAGAATCGTGCCATCTTGTTTGCTTAATATAAAGAATTTGAAATGATTTAAACTTTTACTTTGATTCTTAAGTATATTGTAGCAATTACATTTACTTTTGACACTTAAGTATATTTAAAAACCAAATACGTTTAGACTTTTACTCAAGTAGTATTTTACTGGGTGACTCATTTTCTATTAAGTTACCTTTACTTTTACTCATTTATGACAATTGTGTAGTTTTTCCACCGCCTTAATGTGATGCTACTGGCGGCAGAGAAGTCAGGCGCAGGAGAGCGGAAACTGATTTACAACCGCTGTGTTTAATAACCATAAACCCCCGTCAACAGAACAATACAATAAATGGGTCAAACAAAACCCGGTAATACCAGCATACCGTTGCACAAGCACTACAACAAACAATTACAGACAAGGACATGGGGGGGAACAGAGGGTTAAATACACAACATGTAATTGATGGAATTGGACCGCCGAACGCCGCCCGAACATGGAGAGGGACCAACTTTGGCGGAAGTCGTGACAACCGCTGACTATGTCACAACATGTTGATACGATGTTGTAACTAGTTTAAGTCCAGCATTACTTCACAGCTATAAGAGTACCTTAATGTTAAGTGTTTCCTCAATGCATTTAATTAAAGCTAGGCCTATATATATATTTCATATGTGACTTTTACCCAGAAAGCAACACAGGCAACTGTGAAACTGTTGTTGTGAACCCATGTTACCATCATAGAATTATAGGATCTCTATGGTAACCATCACCCTCCCTGACTAAGCAAATGCCCTCCATATGGAAGTGAGAGATACCGCTGAGGACACGCAAACACACACACACACACACACACACACACACACACACACACACACACACACACACACACACACACACACACACACACACACACACACACACACAGTGAGATACCACTGTGGACACTCTTAGCTATATGGGTTTGCTGTATGTGCTCGCGCCACCCTTTCACAGCTCAGGTTTTAGTGATATTGGACAAGAGCCCAAAAATAGTTGAATGAAACAGACCTGGGTTCAAGTAATACTTGAAGTCATTCAAAGACATATCTGGGCTTGATTTAGCTTGCCTGTCACAATGGCACAATGGCACCAATAGGGTAGTCGCAAGACTGCAAAACCCTACCAGCTGGCACTTTTAGAAGACTAAAGCAAACGCTGAAACTAGTTGAAAGATTTTGAATATATTTGAATCCACATGTGGAATGAAAATCCTGTTGTTATCATCTGAGCCCCTGGCAGAAGGAGGAATGTTATTTTTGATTCACTGTGCAAGCAGGTAGAAGCAGAGAGCTGAAGACGTGAGCATGTTTAATGAAACCTGTTTCCACACACGTGCTACTGCTCTGGTCCAGGCTGTGACTGCCATGGTTTTGGGAGAACAACTCTGGTAACACTTTACTTCAAATATGCAGGTGTCATGTGTTATCGGCCCTGCGATAGACTGGTGTCCTGTCCAAGGGGTATACTTGTACATCAAGTTGCGTCAGGCTACAAAAACAGGAGATAGAATAGTGTCCTGTCCAGGGGTGTACTTGTACATCAAGCTGTGTCAGGCTACAAAAACAGGAGATAGAATAGTGTCCTGTCCAGGGGTTCTAAGGTACTGCAGCTCAGTGCTAAAGGCGTCACTACAGACACCCTGGTTCAAATCCAGGCTGTATCACAACCGCCGTGATTGGGAGTCCCATAGGGCGGTTAGGCCGGTGTAATAATGTGATCTGATTGGACTAGGTCATGATAATTTGATCTGATTGAACTAGGTCATGATTGAGGCCAATGGTGATTTTACAACAGTTACAGTCTAATGGCTGTGATGGGAGAACACTGAGGATGGATCAACAACATTGTAGTTACTCCACAATACTAACCTAATTGACAGAGTGAAAAGAAGGAAGCCTGTACAGAATACAAATATTCCAAAACATGCATCCTGTTTGCAGTAAGGCACATAAGTAGTAGTGCATAAAATGTGGCAAAGCAATTCACTTTTTATCCTGAATACAAAGTATTATGTTTGGGGCAACTCCAATACAACACATTACTGAGTACCACTTTCCATATTTTCAAGCATAGTGATGACTGCATCATGTTATGGGTATGTTTGTAATCGTTAAGGACTGGGGAGTTTTTCAGGATAATTTTTTTACGGAATGGAGGTAAGCATAGGCAAAATCCTAGAGCAAAACCTGGTTCAGTCTGCCTTCCAACAGAACCAGGGAGTTGAATTCACCTTTCAGCAGGACAATAACCTAAAACACAAGACCAAATCTACCCAGGAGTGTCTAACCAAGAAGACAATGAATTTTCCTGAGTGGCTGAGTTACAGTTTTGACTTAAATCTACTTGAACATCTACGGCAACCCTTGAAAATGGTTGTCTAGCAATGATCAACAACAAATCTATTGGTCCATCCTCCATTTTTCTTCTATCACAGCCATTAAACTCTGTAACTGTTTTAAAGTCACCATTGGCCTCATCGTGAAATCGCTGAGTGGTTTCCTTCCTCTCCGGCAACTGAGTTATGAAGGACACCTGTATCTTTGTAGTGACTGGGTGTAATGATAAACCATCCAAAGTGTAAATAATAACTTCACCATGCTCAAAGGGATATTCAACTCTGCTTTTACATTTTTTAACAATCTAGGTGCCCTTCTTTGCAAGGCATTGGAAAACCTCCATGGTCTTTGTGGTTTAATCTAAGGGACCTTACATATAATTGTATGTGTGAGATACAGAGATGAGGTAGTCGTTAAAACATCTTGTTAAGCACTATTATTGCACACGGAGTCCATGCAACTTATTATGTGCCTTGTTAAGCATATTTTTACTCCTGAACTTATTTAGGCTTGCCATAACTGTTACGGATACCATTATCCTGTGTGTGTGTGTGTATCCTGTGTGTGTTTCTTTTCTCTCCGTCTCCCCTCACAGGTGAAAATCATCACTCCCCAATCAGTCATCAATCAACCCATCAATCTCTTTGTAATGCCATGTTGGTAGATCTCAGTTCTTTATAGATTTCAGTAGCTCAATCTCTTTGTAAATGCCATGTATGTAGATATCTCTCTTTGCGTCTTAACCTCTTCTTTTGTTTGAGCACCTCCAAATCACTTTGTCATCTCCTGTGAGTATTGTTTTGGTTATGGTGTTTGTTTGTTGCTGGTGGGAAAAGGGGGAAACCAAGACAAGTCGCCCATGGGCATACACTACCCGTAGGTGAACTTTGTTAAATACACTAGTTAGAACTGGGTGGACCACCCACTGTATTTTTGGTTAGTTAGTTAGCTGTTGTTGAAATAGGCTAGTCTATCTTAGGGGTGTTTTGAATACTTATTGTTTCTTTCCTTGGGTCCAGCTCAGCCCCTTTTCCTGCTCCCCCCATTACCGTGTGTTTATAAATAAACCCTGAGTTTGACGGTATTATTTCGGTTGTCGTGGTTATTTCGTTCACACTTACTTTGTCACAATTAGAATTTACATGAGTTATGTTACGGGTCTCACTACCATCCCCCCTAGACTGTCGGGCCAAAAGGGATTCGTAACAATAACAAAGGGGTTGAATACATATTGACTCAAGACATTTCAGCTATTCATTTTTTATGAATTTGTAAAAATTACTGGAAACATAATTCCACTTTGACATTATGAGATATTGTGTGTAGGCCAGTGACCCCCCCAAAACTAAATGTACTCAATTTTGTCTGTAACACTACAAAATGTGGAAGAAGTCAAGGGATGTGATTACTGTCTGAAGGCTCCATGATACAGCAGCTGTCTGATTCCTCTAGGAGTTACAGCCTTGATGTTTAGGACATACTGTATCTGTAGTTCATTCACTCCTCAGCTGTTTTTCCCTCTATAAGACAGTCAATTACTGGAATTCCTTCTTTGGCCGCTTTCAAAACCTCTCCTGGAAAATAGCACATATTGTGTTTTTCAATTATTTCCTGTATAGCGCTCATGGACATTCAATATATATATACTGTATATATATATATATATATATATATATATATATATATATATATATATATATATATATATATATATATATATATATATATATATATATAGAGGGACAGGGACAGGGACAGAAGGAGATCAAATACCATTAAGCGCCTCACGTGTTTGATTTATTTAATGAGGTGTATATTTTGAAAGCCAGTCTTTACATAATACATGGTCATATCAGTTGAGGAATGAAGCTACTGCATATGAATTATACATGGAGGTCACCAGAGAGACATTAGCATCGCCAGCAGCAGAGGCAGCCGCAGACTCACGTCTTCATCTGTTTCTCCAAGTATGCGTCCCAAATGGCACCCTATTCCCAAATAGTGTACTACTTTTGACCAGAGCTCTATAGACACTGGTCAAAAGTAGTGCACTATATAGGAATTAGGATGTCATTTGTGAGGCAGCCTGGTGCTGCTGTTGCTCAGGTGTGCGTGTAGGGATACAGGGATATCTCCTGATTGTGGCCTGTCAGATGTGTCTCAGCTGATTGTTGAGTTAATTGTGTCGATTTCAATGAACACCTCTGTGACATTTAAACTACAGGGTCCCCGGGCGAGACGTGCATGTGACAGAAGAAACAGAGGAGCATCTGTAGATAGTGCATAAGTACATAATAATAGGAATTTCCGTCTTCTTCCTCTCTTCTCCTCTCCTCTGCTTCTCTCCTCCCTGATTGATCTGTGGAGGATGGTGATTTGTTTTACGGCTGTGATCGAGGACAAAGATGAATCACACTGGTTAGCAGACCTGGATTCAAACACAATTTGAAATCATTCAAACATTTCATGCATTTGCTCAAGCCTGTCTGGAATAACATACTATTCAAAATACCATTTGAACCCAGCTCTGCTGCTTAGCGACGCTGCAATATGAAGATTGTCTCAGAGAGATCTGTGGTAGACGATGCCAAGACGTGACTCCCCACGTGGCTGGCCGGCCAGCTCGGCCAATGACAGCTGTCTGATATGTCTGGTGTGGATTAACTGAAAGATTATTTCAGTGGTAGCAGTTTCTCTGGCCGAGGAGTCGCGTTCCCTTGGATGATTCACTGTGTCCCCGAACCATATGCACTGCTTCTATGAAGCATCCAACAAGCGCAGATGGAAGCTAATCAAAACCAGATTTAAATTACAGTACAGTTCAAGGACAAGGTTGAACAAATATTTTATTAATGTTTAGGATTGAGAAATATTTACATTATTCATAGAATTAATGCAAAGATAAAATATCTTTCATAGAGTTTATGTGCATGGCCAGTATTACTAAATGAATGATATGTACCCATTGTTTTGAAGAATATAACTTGGCTCATGAGCTTAGTTCATCTGTCGTACCCCTTCAGAACCCCCCCAAAATATTCTTTACTCCAATGAGTGTAATAATGTAAATGTAAACAAACAATGTGCAGCCTTAAAACACGGTAAAAAATCTCATTTTGATTTAATGGACGGTCGGTCATTGCATCCATAGCTCTGTCTATAGAGTAGTACCATCCCTACAGCCCATCACTGAGCCTTTTACTGAAACAGTGGCAGGTAGTTCGCATTAATGTTTCAACTGTGGATTTCCCCTTTAACGTGCAACTGGTGCATGGAACAAAAGTACACCCACTTAAAAATGTGAATAAATGATGTGCTGGAAAAAAGATATATTGTTTTAACATTCAAGCTTTCGACATGAACAGTATAGCAAAGAAAACTGTTGATTTCTACCCAAACACTGTTAGTGTAGAAGATGCAGAAGATTAGTGGTTAATTGCTCTGATTAATTTATATTAACCAGATTATTACCAGATTATTAGGCTTACCCTAGTCTAAATGCCAGATGGCATGTCCTTCTACAATTGGTCCTGTGTTAATGACTGTGTCTAATAGCCATTCATGTCATGGCATTTCTTTGGTAACGTAAAACAAACTCAGATATTAGATATTGTTCACAGTAATCCATCATTTTCAACCCCCCCCCCCTCCCCCCAGAAAGACACAGTATTGTATTATTAATTAACCTATCTAAATAGCCCTTGTTCTATGGAGATAAATTAAATAATGCCGTACCGGTATAGACTAACTATCTGATTCATTTAATATTCTTCCCACCACAGCTAAATCAGACTCAGAACAGAACAGAAATGAAATGATAAACTTTTCCACTAATGCAGAGTAAAAAGGTTTATCCACCCAGGTCCCACGCTGTTCTAGTCCCTATATAGTGCACTACTTTTGACCAGGGCCCGTAGGGAACCCGCTAGTCAAACGCAGTACACTGTATAGGGAACAGGGTACCATTTGAGCCGTGTCCTATGTTCCATGCAGCTACGGCCTCCAGTGATGACCAGTCAAATTGGATTAAGTCTGTGAAGGCTTGGGGGTTCTCTACAGCTGCTGCTGCTTGATAGGGGGGTTTAGGTGAGCTGCAAAGTGTTAACTTGGCCCCACTTAAAAGACTAGCACAGACACACATTTATATTCTATAGCCAACCACTGGCACTGGCAGGCTACAATGCCAGCAGAGTGGGATAGTAGTCATGTCGCTAATGAAAAATAATGCAGAAAATCTATATATGTGGAGTGGATATTGTTTGTTTCAATAGATATTAATCATGTATATTACTCTCTACTGTCTCTACTACTACTCTACTGTGTTATAAGGATAAAGACGACTACTACTACTACTACTCTATGTGTTATAAGGATAAAGACTACTACTACTACTACTCTACTGTGTTATAAGGATAAAGACTACTACTACTACTACTACTTCTACTACTACTACTACTACTACTACTACTACTCTACTGTGTTATAAGGATAAAGACTACTACTACTCTACTATGTTATAAGGATAAAGACTACTACTACTACTAATACTACTACTACTGTGTTATAAGGATAAAGACTACTTCTACTACTACTACTACTACTGTGTTATAAGGATAAAGACTACTTCTACTACTACTACTACTACTACTACTACTACAACTCTACTGTGTTATAAGGATAAAGATTACTACTACTACTACTACTCTACTGTGTTATAAGGATAAAGACTACTGCTACTACTAATACTACTGCTACTGTGTTATAAGGATAAAGACTACTACTACTACTACTACTACTACAACTCTACTGTGTTATAAGGATAAAGATTACTACTATTACTATACTGTGTTATAAGGATAAATATTACTACTATTACTCTACGGTGTTATAAGGATAAATATTACTACTACTACTACTACTGTGTTATAAGGATAAATATTACTACTACTACTACTACTACTACTACTACTGTGTTATAAGGATAAATAGTACTACCACTACTACTACTGTGTTATAAGGATAAATAGTACTACTACTACTACTACTACTGTGTTATAAGGATAAATAGTACTACTACTACTACTGTGTTATAAGGATAAATAGTACTACTACTACTACTATTACTACTGTGTTATAAGGATAAATATTACTACTACTACTACTACTACTACTGTGTTATAAGGATACATATTACTACTACTACTACTACTACTGTGTTATAGGGATAAATACTACTACTACTACTACTACTACTACTACTACTACTACTACTCTACTGTGTTATAAGGATACATATTACTACTACTACTACTACTACTACTACTACTACTACTACTACTACTACTCTACTGTGTTATAAGGATAAATATTACTACTACTACTACTACTACTACTGTGTTATAAGGATAAATATTAATACTACTACTACTACTACTGTGTTATAGGGATAAATACTACTACTACTACTACTGTGTTATAAGGATATATTTTACTACTATTACTACTGTGTTATAAGGATAAATATTACTACTACTACTACTACTACTACTACTCTACTGTGTTATAAGGATAAATATTACTACTATTACTCTACTGTTATAAGGATAAATATTACTACTACTACTACTACTACTACTGTGTTATAAGGATAGATTTTACTACTATTGCTACTGTGTTATAAGGATAAATATTACTACTACTACTACTACTACTACTACTCTACTGTGTTATAAGGATAAATATTACTACTATTACTCTACTGTTATAAGGATAAATATTACTACTACTACTACTACTCTACTGTGTTATAAGGATAAATATTACTACTATTACTCTACTGTTATAAGGATAAATATTACTACTATTACTCTACTGTGTTATAAGGATACATATTACTACTACTACTACTACTGTGTTATAAGGATAAAGATTACTACTACTACTACTACTACTACTACTCTACTGTGTTATAAGGATACATATTACTACTACTACTACTACTGTGTTATAAGGATAAATAGTACTACTACTACTACTACTACTACTACTGTGTTATAAGGATAAATATTACTACTATTACTCTACTGTGTTATAAGGATAAATATTACTACTACTACTACTACTACTGTGTTATAAGGATAATGATTACTACTACTACTACTACTACTACTCTACTGTGTGATAAGGATAAATATTACTACTACTACTACTACTGTGTTATAAGGATAAATAGTACTACTACTACTACTACTACTGTGTTATAAGGATAAAGATTACTACTATTACTCTACTGTGTTATAAGGATAAAGACTACTACTACTACTACTACCACTACTACTACTATGTTATAAGGATAAAGACTACTACTAATACTACTACCACTACTAATACTATGTTATAAGGATAAAGACTACTACTAATACTACTACCACTACTAATACTATGTTATAAGGATAACGACTACTACTACTACTACTACTACTACTGTGTTATAAGGATAACGATTACTACTGTTACTCTACTGTGTTATAAGGATACATATTACTACTCCTACTACTACTCTATGTGTTATAAGGATAAAGATTACTACTACTACTACTACTCTACTGTGTTATAAGGATAAATATCACTACTACTACTACTACTACTACTGTGCTATAAGGATAAAGACTACTACTACTACTACTACTACTACTACTGTGTTATAAGGATAAAGACTACTACTACTACTACTACTACTACTACTACTATTACTACTACTCTACTGTGTTATAAGGATAGAGATTACTACTACTACTACTACTGTGTTTTAAGGATAAAGACGACTACTACTACTCTACTGTGTTATAAGGAGAAATATTACTGTTACTCTACTATACTGTGATATACTGTTATAAGGAAAAATATTACTACTACTACTACTACTGTGTTATAAGGATAAATAGTACTACTACTACTACTACTGTGTTATAAGGATAAATAGTACTACTACTACTACTACTACTGTGTTATAAGGATAAAGATTACTACTATTACTCTACTGTGTTATAAGGATAAAGACTACTACTACTACTACTACTACTGTGTTATAAGGATAAAGACTACTACTACTACTACTACTACTGTGTTTTAAGGATAAAGACTACTACTACTACTACTACTACTACTCTACTGTGTTATAAGGAGTAATATTACTGTTACTCTACTATACTGTGATACACTGTTATAAGGATAAAGACTACTACTACTACTACTACTACTACTACTACTCTACTGTGTTATAAGGAGTAATATTACTGTTCCTCTACTATACTGTGATACACTGTTATAAGGATAAAGACTACTACTACTACTACTACTACTACTACTACTCTACTGTGTTATAAGGAGTAATATTACTGTTACTCTACTATACTGTGATATACTGTTATAAGGATAAAGACTACTACTACTACTACTACTACTACTACTACTGTGTTATAAGGATAAATAGTACTACTACTACTACTACTGTGTTATAAGGATAAATAGTAGTACTACTACTACTACTACTACTGTGTTATAAGGATAAAGATTACTACTATTACTCTACTGTGTTATAAGGATAAATAGTACTACTACTACTACTACTACTACTACTACTGTGTTATAAGGATAAATAGTACTACTACTACTACTGTGTTATAAGGATAAATAGTACTACTACTACTACTACTGTGTTATAAGGATAAATAGTAGTACTACTACTACTACTACTACTGTGTTATAAGGATAAAGATTACTACTATTACTCTACTGTGTTATAAGGATAAAGACTACTACTACTACTACTACTACTACTACTACTACTCTACTGTGTTATAAGGATAAATATTACTGTTACTCTACTATACTGTGATATACTGTTATAAGGATAAAGACAACTCAATAACACATCATTTTTTCATGTTCTAAATGAAAATGGAAAATGTGTTTTTGTTTTAGTTTTTCACAATATAAAACATACACATGCAAACAAAACCATAGAGACGTTCACGAACATCCCTCCTGCCCAGACCCACCAGCTCACACTCCCATCCCCCATGCCTGTATCACTCTCTGCCACAAGGCCTCAAACTGCACCATTTTGTTTCTCTCCCTCGCCCACACACTTTCAACATTTAGATAATATATCATTTGACCTTACCTTTGTGTTAGAGATGGAGGATTGGTTGATTACCAGTTTTTAATTATACATGTTTTCAAGATGATTGACAAGAAAAGTATGGTAGAAACCATCGGGTATCTCACCGCACCCTCATGTGCCATGTCTTGAAATATGCAGACAGACAGAATAACAGTTCATTTACGCTTTAATACTTCTGACAGACAACTTTTTAACTTCACCCATAACTTTTGGACTGTTTAGCATTCCCAGAAGGCATGAATTATTGAGGAAATGTGTATTTATGTGTAGTGTAGATTGCTTCTTCAATAGATACTGTATATATTGTGATTATTACTCTGTCGTACTGTCATAAGGCATCGAGGTAAAGGCTAGAGCTGCCGTTTTCAAGGGGCGTTAGACTAATCCAGATGCTTATAAGAAATCCCGCTACACCCTCAGACGAACCATCAAACAAGCAAAGCATCAATACAGGACTAAGATTGAATCCTACTACCCATGCTCTGATGCTCGTCCGATGTGGCAGGGCTTGAAAACTATTACTGACTACAAAGGGAAACCCAGATGCGAGCTGCCCAGTGACGAGAGACTACCAGACGAGCTAAATGCTTTTAATGCTCGCTTCGAGGCAAGCAACACTGAATCATGCACGAGTGCACCAGCTGTTCTGGATGACTGTGATAAAGCTCTCGTTAGCCGGTGTGAACAAAACCTTTTAAACATGTCAACATTCACAAAGCCGCTGGGCCAGACGGATTACCAGGACGTGTACTCAAAGCAAATAGACCACCATAGTCCCTGTGCCCAAGGAAGCGAAGGTAACCTGCCTAAATGAAGAGAAGGTAACCTGCCTAAATGATTACCACCCCGTGGCGCTCACATCGGTAGCCATGAAGTGCCTTGAAAGGCTGGTCATGGCTCACATAAACAGCATCCTCCCAAACACCCTAGACCCACTCCAATTCGCATACTGCCCCAACAGATCCACAGATGACGCAATCTCAATCGCACTCCACACTGCCCTTTCTCACCTGGACAAAAGGAACACCTATGTGAGAATGATGTTCATTGACTACATCTCAGCGTTCAACACCATAGTGGGCACGAAGCTCATCACAAAGCTAAGGACTCCGGGACTAAACACCTCCCTCTGCAACTGGATCCTGGACTTCCTGACGGGCCACCCGTAGATGGTAAGGATAGGCAACAACACATCTGCCACGCTGATCCATAACACTGGTGCCCCTCAGGGGTGTGTACTTAGTCCCCTCCTGTATTCCCTGTCCATACATGACTGCGTGGCCAAACACAACTCCAACACCATCATTAAGTTTGCTGATGACACAACAGTGGTAGGCCTGATCACCGGCAACGATGAGACAGCCTATAGGGAGGAGGTCAGAAAACTGGCAGTGTGGACAACTGCCAGGACAACAACCTCTCCCACAAGGTGAGCAAGACTAGGAAGCTGATCGTGGACTACAGGAAATGGTGGAATGAACAGGCCCCCATTAACATCGACGGGACTGTAGTGGAGCGGGTTAAGAGTTTTGAGTTCCTTGGTGTCCACATCACCAACAAACTATCATGGTCCAAACATACCAAGACAGTCGTAAGAGGGCAGGACAAAACCTTTTCCCCCTCAGGAGACTGAAAAGATTTGGCATGGGTCCCCAGAACCTCAAAAGGTTCTACAGCTCCACTACCTTGAGCATGCTGACCGGTTGCATCATCACCTGTTATGGCAACTACTCGGCATCTGACCGTAAGGCGCTACAGAGGGTAGTGCAAACGGCCCAGTACATCGGGCCAAGCTTCCTGCCATCCAGGACCTATTAATAGGTGGTGTCAGAGGAAAGCCCATAAAATTGTCAGAGACTCCAGTCACCCAAGTTATAGACTGTTTTCTCTGCTACTGCACAGCAAGCGATACCGGAGCACCAAGTCTAGGACCAAAAGGCTCTTCAACAGCTTCTACCCCCAAGCCATAAGACTGCTGGCTGAACAATTCATAAAATCGCCACCGGACAATTTACATTGAACACCCCCCCTCCCTTTTGTACACTGCTGCTACTAGCTGTTTGTTTGTTACCTATGCATAGTTACTTTGCCCCCTGTACCCCTACATGTAAAGATTACCCCCATTAGCCTGTACCCCTACATGTACAGATTACCTCCACTAGCCTGTACCCCTACATGTACAGATTACCTCCACTAGCCTGTACCC
>NC_092147.1:85745831-85748331 GCF_045791955.1 Oncorhynchus clarkii lewisi | reverse complement strand
TTACACGGATCAGTCGCCCTGGTCCCTTTGCAGAAAAACAGCCCCAAAAAATGATGTTTCCACCCCCATGCTTCACAGTAGGTATGGTGTTCTTTGGATGCAACTCAGCATTCTTTGTCCTCCAAACAGGACGAGTTGAGTTTTTACCAAAAAGTTATATTTTGGTTTCATCTGACGATATGACATTCTCCCAATCTTCTTCTGGATCATCCAAATGCTGTCTAGCAAACTTCAGACCTGGACATGTACTGGCTTAAGCAGGGGGACATGTCTGGCACTGCAGGATTTGAGTCCCTGGCGGCGTAGTGTGTTACTGATGGTAGGCTTTGTTACTTTGGTCCCAGCTCTCTGCAGGTCATTCACTAGGTCCCCCCGTGTGGTTTTGGGATTTTTGCTCACCATTCTTGTGATCATTTTGACCCCACGGGGTGAGATCTTGCGTGGAGCCCCAGATCGAGGGAGATTATCTCGGGTCTTGTATGTCTTCCATTTCCTAATAATTGCTCCCACAGTTGATTTATTCAAACCAAGCTGCTTACCTATTGCAGATTCAGTCTTCCCAGCCTGGTGCAGGTCTACAATTTTGTTTCTGGTGTCCTTTGACAGCTCTTTGGTCTTGGCCATAGTGGAGTTTGGAGTGTGACTGTTTGAGGTTGTGGACAGGTGTCTTTTATACTGATAACAAGTTCAAACAGTTGCCATTAATACAGGTAACGAGTGGAGGACAGAGGAGCCTCTTAAAGAAGAAGTTACAGGTCTGTGAGAGCCAGAAATCTTGCTTGTTTGTAGGTGACCAAATGCTTATTTTCCACCATAATTTGCAAATAAATTCATAAAAAATCCTACAATGTGATTTTCTGGATTTTTTTTCTCATTTTGTTTGTCATAGTTGAAGTGTACCTATGATGAAAATTACAGGCCTCTCTCATATTTTTAAGTGGGAGAACTTGCACAATTGGTGGCTGACTAAATACTTATATAGATATATATATTAGTTTGTCTTTTTGTCTTCACTGCTTGGTCTGCGCTGTTCTAGGATCAGATCCCCTATGTCCATATAATCTTAATTATTATGGTCTATGAGGCAAAACTGATCCTAGATCAGCAATCAAACTCTAAAACACTTTATGAATACACGCCCTGATTAAGATTTTTGGAGACATTTACTGTAGCATCACCTTCCATAGAGATGGAAAGAGGGCACACCTCTCTATCTATCTCTATGGGTCATTTCCCATGATGCCACGCTCCATTACTTACACATAGCTAAGTGTAGCTGGGAGAAATACAATTCATCCTCGTGGATACATCGACATTATGTATCACTGTCCCTGGCTGCAGCAGATTTCTCACTGTACAGCACCTACGTACCAGACCTGGGTTCAAATACTATTTGAAATCTTTCAAATCCTTTAGAGTGTTTGCTCTAGCCTGGCTGGAGTGCCAGAAGGGGCGGGGTTTGCACTTCTAAGACCATTCTGTAGATTCTATTGCGTCACGGAAGCTCAATCAAACCTAGCTCAAGTATTAGAAATGATCTCAAATAGTATTTGAACTCAGGTCTGCTACCTCTCTGTATTACATCGTACTGCGTCACACGTTCCTGTCACATATCACTGTCTACAACTACGTCCCTAATGGTACCCTATTCCCTATACAGTGCACACTTTTGACTACAGACTTTTGGGCCCTGGTGAAAAGTAGTGCACTAGATAGGGAATATGGTGGTATTTGTGACACACATACATTTCAATGTGACGTTTGAGCTTTGGTTTAACCAGGAGGACAATTACACCCTACTGCATAACTCACAGCACCACTATCAGTGAGTCCACTGTGTCACATCACTATAATGGACGCCATGAATTAAACTGCCTGTTGAGTTTTGTTGGAGTCCGTCGGCGAACGGCAGAGAAACAGTAATTACTGGGTATTACAATCCTATGTTTACAGTCCCAGATGTATATATATAGCATGTAGTATAATTACTGCTTGCCAGCCATTACCTAGATGGAGTGTATTTCTGACCCAGCCTATTAGTGAGTAAGGGCAAGCTGTGATCACAGCCTTTCATTCAGAGTTTAATAGAAGCTATAACCCATAGTTTATTTCGGATTTGGGACAATAACACTCTCACATGAAACAAATTGGCAAACTTTATATTTCATAAGGTACTCATGAGATGATTAAATGTATATAAACTGGAATACAATGGGCTAGACACAATCACTGCAATGAATGTTCAAACATGTACGACCTTTCAGCATGTCAAACATCTATCTGAACCTTTGTCTTACAACAACATTGTCAGGGGATTTACCAAGTAAAAATAAATCATTGTCAGAATGTCAAGTTGGAATGAAAAATAAATTAAACTTTCACCGTGTGTGAAGACAAGACACGTCAGAAAAGCCCATTCATCTATTCACATTTTTGAGCCAAATTAATTTGGTTGGAGTATGAAGTTGACAGTTTGTCTCCTTATGGGATCTAAACTAAA
>NC_092147.1:85725831-85740831 GCF_045791955.1 Oncorhynchus clarkii lewisi | reverse complement strand
GACTAACAACACAACACTCCTTTCTGCAGATGCTGGACCATACACAGTGTAAAAGGTTGGGTGACTACAGGGGCGGAAGGTGGTTAGAGCGGTGGACCAGTAACCGAAAGGTTGCTGGATCAAATCCCTGAGCTGACAAGGTATAAAAAAATCTGTCGTTCTGCCCCAGAACAAGGCAGTTAACCCACTGTTCCCCTGAACAAGGCAGTTAACCCACTGTTCCCCTGAACAAGGCAGTTATCCCACTGTTCCCCAGAAGGCTGTCATTGTAAATAAGGGCTTGTTCTTAAATGACTTGCCTGGTTAAATTAAATAGTTATTGTACATGAGAAAGGCTTCTTAATAGTCACCATGTTAAATAAAGTCAATAAATGAATTGACATTACACAAGGGAAACATTACAGGAGATGTATAAATGAGGATGTGGTATATACAGTGCCTTGCGAAAGTATTCGGCCCCCTTGAACTTTGCGACCTTTTGCCACATTTCAGGCTTCAAACATAAAGATATAAAACTGTATTTTTTTGTGAAGAATCAACAACAAGTGGGACACAATCATGAAGTGGAACGACATTTATTGGATATTTCAAACTTTTTTAACAAATCAAAAACTGAAAAATTGGGCGTGCAAAATTATTCAGCCCCTTTACTTTCAGTGCAGCAAACTCTCTCCAGAAGTTCAGTGAGGATCTCTGAATGATCCAATGTTGACCTAAATGACTAATGATGATAAATACAATCCACCTGTGTGTAATCAAGTCTCCGTATAAATGCACCTGCACTGTGATAGTCTCAGAGGTCCGTTAAAAGCGCAGAGAGCGTCATGAAGAACAAGGAACACACCAGGCAGGTCCGAGATACTGTTGTGAAGAAGTTTATAGCCGGATTTGGATACAAAAAGATTTCCCAAGCTTTAAACATCCCAAGGAGCACTGTGCAAGCGATAATATTGAAATGGAAGGAGTATCAGACCACTTCAAATCTACCAAGACCTGGCCGTCCCTCTAAACTTTCAGCTCATACAAGGAGAAGACTGATCAGAGATGCAGCCAAGAGGCCCATGATCACTCTGGATGAACTGCAGAGATCTACAGCTGAGGTGGGAGACTCTGTCCATAGTTAAACAATCAGTCGTATATTGCACAAATCTGGCCTTTATGGAAGAGTGGCAAGAAGAAAGCCATTTCTTAAAGATATCCATAAAAAGTGTCGTTTAAAGTTTGCCACAAGCCACCTGGGAGACACACCAAACATGTGGAAGAAGGTGCTCTGGTCAGATGAAACCAAAATTGAACTTTTTGGCAACAATGCAAAACGTTATATTGGTGTAAAAGCAACACAGCTCATCACCATGAACACACCATCACCATGAACACACCATCCCCACTGTCAAACATGGTGGTGGCAGCATCATGGTTTGGGCCTGCTTTTCTTCAGCAGGGACAGGGAAGATGGTTAAAATTGATGGGAAGATGGATGGAGCCAAATACAGGACCATTCTGGAAGAAAACCTGATGGAGTCTGCAAAAGACCTGAGACTGGGACGGAGATTTGTCTTCCAACAAGACAATGATCCAAAACATAAAGCAAAATCTACAATGGAATGGTTCAAAAATAAACATATCCAGGTGTTAGAATGGCCAAGTCAAAGTCCAGACCTGAATCCAATCGAGAATCTGTGGAAAGAACTGAAAACTGCTGTTCACAAATGCTCTCTATCCAACCTCACTGAGCTCGAGCTGTTTTGCAAGGAGGAATGGGAAAAAATGTCAGTCTCTCGATGTGCAAAACTGATAGAGACATACCCCAAGCGACTTACAGCTGTAATCGCAGCAAAAGGTGGCGCTACAAAGTATTAACTTAAGGGGGCTGAATAATTTTGCACGCCCAATTTTTCAGTTTTTGATTTGTTAAAAAGGTTTGAAATATCCAATAAATGTCGTTCCACTTCATGATTGTGTCCCACTTGTTGTTGATTCTTCACAAAAAAATACAGTTTTATATCTTTATGTTTGAAGCCTGAAATGTGGCAAAAGGTCGCAAAGTTCAAGGGGGCCGAATACTTTCGCAAGGCACTGTACTCTTGGACACATAGCTATGTTTTATTATATCTATCTAATGCAGGTTGTGGTCATGTTGTTGGTCAAATTACAACAAGTTCTTTTGTATAGTTGTATAATTTATTATTATTATAATTGTTGTAGGCCCTACTGAACATTGAACAGACTGTTAAACTGTGAACTAACTGTAAGACAGTCCATACAGTCAGATGGCCTTTTGGACAGAATTTGTGTGTGTGTGCTTTTGCGTAGTTACGTGTTTGCATATCTCATTTCCTTGCAGTGTGCACTGCAGGCTCGAAGAACCTGATTTACACATTGCATGAAATGTAGGAAGGTAGAACATTTAAATATGTATAATTCCCCCATTGCAGTCAGGACTGCCTCTCTTGGGCACCCAGATTGGAAGGCTTACAGAAATTCAGAATTTGAATGCATCTCAAATGAAGAGCTATATTTAGATGGTTCATATTGAAACAGAAACCTATTGCTGGTGGTTTCAAAATGGAGGCACCAGTATGGGGAGACATTGGTTTTAATTAAGGGGTTTATAAGTAGGTTATGAACTGTTAAAGATAGTTAAAAAATAATAAACAGTTAATACAGTGGTTTAAATGGTGTGATTTGTTATTTTAATGACAGTCATTCGACTGGTTCTGTCATTTCTTGATTTCTTGTTTAGATTTTTGGTTATGTGTCTATTAGTATTGTATTTGTGAGACATTCAACTGCCCTGTTGGAGCTAGTAACATAAGACATTCTACTGCCCTGTTGGAGCTAGTAACATAAGACATTCTACTGTCCTGTTGGAGCTGGTAACATAAGACATTCTACTGCCCTGTTGGAGCTAGTAACATAAGACATTCTACTGCCCTGTTGGAGCTAGTAACATAAGACATTCTACTGCCCTGTTGGAGCTGGTAACATAAGACATTCTACTGCCCTGTTGGAGCTAGTAACATAAGACATTCTACTGCCCTGTTGGAGCTAGTAACATAAGACATTATACTGCACTGTTGGAGCTAGTAACATAAGACATTCTACTGCCCTGTTGGAGCTACTAACATAAGACATTCTACTGCCCTGTTGGAGCTAGTAACATAAGACATTCTACTGCCCTGTTGGAGCTAGTAACATAAGACATTCTACTGCACTGTTGGAGCTAGTAACATAAGACATTCTACTGCCCTGTTGGAGCTACTAACATAAGACATTCTACTGCCCTGTTGGAGCTAGTAACATAAGACATTCTACTGCACTGTTGGAGCTAGTAACATAAGACATTCTACTGCCCTGTTGGAGCTAGTAACATAAGACATTCTACTGCCCTGTTGGAGCTAGTAACATAAGACATTCTACTGCCCTGTTGGAGCTAGTAACATAAGACATTCTACTGCCCTGTTGGAGCTGGTAACATAAGACATTCTACTGTCCTGTTGGAGCTGGTAACATAAGACATTCTACTGCCCTGTTGGAGCTAGTAACATAAGACATTCTACTGCCCTGTTGGAGCTGGTAACATAAGACATTCTACTGCCCTGTTGGAGCTAGTAACATAAGACATTCTACTGCCCTGTTGGAGCTAGTAACATAAGACATTCTACTGCCCTGTTGGAGCTGGTAACATAAGACATTCTACTGCCCAGTTGGAGCTGGTAACATAAGACATTCTACTGCCCTGTTGGAGCTAGTAACACAAGACATTCTACTGCCCTGTTGGAGCTGGTAACATAAGACATTCTACTGCCCTGTTGGACCTGGTAACACAAGACATTCTACTGCCCTGTTGGAGCTAGTAACATAAGACATTCTACTGCCCTGTTGGAGCTAGTAACATAAGACATTCTACTGCCCTGTTGGAGCTGGTAACTTAAGACAAGACATTCTACTGCCCTGTTGGAGCTAGTAACATAAGACATTCTACTGCCCTGTTGGAGCTTGTAACATAAGACATTCTACTGCCCTGTTGGAGCTGGTAACACAAGACATTCTACTGCCCTGTTGGAGCTGGTAACATAAGACATTCTATTGCCCTGTTGGAGCTAGTAACATAAGACATTCTACTGCCCTGTTGGAGCTGATAACATAAGACATTCTATTGCCCTGTTGGAGCTAGTAACATAAGACATTCTACTGCCCTGTTGGAGCTACTAACATAAGACATTCTACTGCCCTGTTGGAGCTAGTAACATAAGACATTCTACTGCACTGTTGGAGCTAGTAACATAAGACATTCTACTGCCCTGTTGGAGCTAGTAACATAAGACATTCTACTGCCCTGTTGGAGCTAGTAACATAAGACATTCTACTGCCCTGTTGGAGCTAGTAACATAAGACATTCTACTGCCCTGTTGGAGCTGGTAACATAAGACATTCTACTGTCCTGTTGGAGCTGGTAACATAAGACATTCTACTGCCCTGTTGGAGCTAGTAACATAAGACATTATACTGCCCTGTTGGAGCTGGTAACATAAGACATTCTACTGCCCTGTTGGAGCTAGTAACATAAGACATTCTACTGCCCTGTTGGAGCTAGTAACATAAGACATTCTACTGCCCTGTTGGAGCTGGTAACATAAGACATTCTACTGCCCAGTTGGAGCTGGTAACATAAGACATTCTACTGCCCTGTTGGAGCTAGTAACACAAGACATTCTACTGCCCTGTTGGAGCTGGTAACATAAGACATTCTACTGCCCTGTTGGACCTGGTAACACAAGACATTCTACTGCCCTGTTGGAGCTAGTAACATAAGACATTCTACTGCCCTGTTGGAGCTAGTAACATAAGACATTCTACTGCCCTGTTGGAGCTGGTAACTTAAGACAAGACATTCTACTGCCCTGTTGGAGCTAGTAACATAAGACATTCTACTGCCCTGTTGGAGCTTGTAACATAAGACATTCTACTGCCCTGTTGGAGCTGGTAACACAAGACATTCTACTGCCCTGTTGGAGCTGGTAACATAAGACATTCTATTGCCCTGTTGGAGCTAGTAACATAAGACATTCTACTGCCCTGTTGGAGCTGATAACATAAGACATTCTATTGCCCTGTTGGAGCTAGTAACATAAGACATTCTACTGCCCTGTTGGAGCTGATAACATAAGACATTCTACTGCCCTGTTGGAGCTGGTAACATAAGACATTCTACTGCCCTGTTGGAGCTGGTAACACAAGACATTCTACTGCCCTGTTGGAGCTTGTAACATAAGACATTCTACTGCCCTGTTGGAGCTAGTAACATAAGACATTCTGCTGCCCTGTTGGAGCTGGTAACTTAAGACATTCTACTGCCCTGTTGGAGCTAGTAACACAAGACATTCTACTGCCCTGATGGAGCTTGTAACATAAGACATTCTACTGCCCTGTTGGAGCTGGTAACACAATACATTCTACTGCCCTGTTGGAGCTGGTAACATAAGACATTCTACTGCCCTGTTGGAGCTGGTAACATAAGACATTCTACTGCCCTGTTGGAGCTGATAACGTAAGACATTATATTGCCCTGTTGGAGCTAGTAACATAAGACATTCTACTGCCCTGTTGGAGCTGATAACATAAGACATTCTACTGCCCTGTTGGAGATGATAACATAAGACATTCTACTGCCCTGTTGGAGCTGGTAACATAAGACATTCTACTGCCCTGTTGGAGCTAGTAACATAAGACATTCTACTGTCCTGTTGGAGCTGATAACATAAGACATTCTACTGCCCTGTTGGAGCTGGTAACATAAGACATTCTACTGCCCTGTTGGAGCTGGTAACATAAGACATTCTTCTGTCCTGTAGGAGCTAGTAACATAAGACATTCTACTGCACTGTTGGAGCTGGTAACATAAGATATTCTACTGCCCTGTTGGAGCTGGTAACATAAGACATTCTACTGCCCTGTTGGAGATGATAACATAAGACATTCTACTGCCCTGTTGGAGCTGGTAACATAAGACATTCTACTGCCCTGTTGGAGCTGGTATCACAAGACATTCTACTGCCCTGTTGGAGCTTGTAACATACGACATTATACTGCCCTGTTGGAGCTGGTAACACAAGACATTCTACTGCCCTGTTGGAGCTGGTAACATAAGATATTCCACTGCCCTGTTGGAGCTGGTAACATAAGACATTCTACTGCCCTGTTGGAGCTAGTAACACAAGACATTCTACTGCACTGTTGGAGCTAGTAACATAAGACATTCTACTGCCCTGTTGGAGCTGGTAACACAAGACATTCTACTATCCTGTTGGAGCTGGTAACATAAGACGTTCTACTGTCCTGTAGGAGCTGGTAACATACGACATTCTACTGCCCTGTTGGAGCTGGTAACATAAGACATTCTACTGCACTGTTGGAGCTGGTAACATAAGACATTCTACTGCCCTGTTGGAGCTGATAACACAAGACATTCTACTGCCCTGTTGGAGCTAGTAACATAAGACATTCTACTGCCCTGTTGGAGCTAGTAACATAAGACATTCTACTGCCCTGTTGGAGCTAGTAACATAAGACATTCTACTGCCCTGTTGGAGCTAGTAACATAAGACATTCTACTGTCCTGTTGGAGCTGATAACATAAGACATTCTACTGCCCTGTTGGAGCTGGTAACATAAGACATTCTACTGCCCTGTTGGAGCTGGTAACATAAGACATTCTTCTGTCCTGTAGGAGCTAGTAACATAAGACATTCTACTGCACTGTTGGAGCTGGTAACATAAGATATTCTACTGCCCTGTTGGAGCTGGTAACATAAGACATTCTACTGTCCTGTAGGAGTTGGTAACATAAGACATTCTACTGTCCTGTAGGAGCTTGTAACATAAGCATTTCCCTGCACCTGATATAACACCAAATCTGTGTACGCGACCAATACATTTTTGAAACACTTTAAATACTGTGTCTGCATGACCTCTGTCTAATCTTTGTACTCATGTGATCTAGTATGTCTCTAATGTCTGGAGGGGAACTGACACTCTTTCTCTGGCTCTCCCTTTCCCCTCTAACAGGACTTTGGTCCCCTAGGACGCCCTGGTGCATCCACAATGGCACCCCTATTCCCTATATAGTGAACTACTTTTGACCAGGGCCAATAGGGACCAGGGCCAATAGGGCTCTGGTCAGAAGTAGTGCACTATATAGAGGATATGGAGTCATTTGGGATGCAGGCCCTGTCTGCCTCTGGGAGATGGTGGCCCTTGATTTGTTATGTCTCCTCATGCAGAGAGGACTGCAGAAGCGAAGCACCTGGAAACTTTTCATGCTGGCCCTCAAAGGTTATAGTGGTTGTCATCTCTTTTCTCACAGCATCAATTCTATTTTAAAACAGCATGTGAAAGTATATTCCAGATTCAGGGATTCAAGTAGGTGTACTAAAGGAACACAAGAGAGTGTTCAGGTTTTTTAACATGGGGGAGTGGGCAATACAGGGTGGCTTGATGATTGCCCCCTGTCCAAGCCATGAAGGGTGGCTTGATGATTGCCCCCAGTCCAAGCCATGAAGGGTGGCTTGATGATTGCCCCCAGTCCAAGCCATGAAGGGTGGCTTGATGAATGCCCCCAGTCCAAGCCATGAAGGGTGGCTTGATGATTGCCCCCAGTCCAAGCCATGAAGGGTAGCTTGATGATTGCCCCCAGTCCAAGCCATGAAGGGTGGCTTGATGAATGCCCCCAGTCCAAGCCATGAAGGGTGGCTTGATGAAGGTCCCCAGTCTGAGGCATGAAGGGTGGCTTGATGATTGCCCTCGGTCCAAGCCATGAAGGGTGGCTTGATGATTGCCCCCAGTCCAAGCCATGAAGGGTGGCTTGATGAATGCCCCCAGTCCAAGCCATGAAGGGTGGCTTGATGATTGCCCCCAGTCCAAGCCATGAAGGGTGGCTTGATGAATGCCCCCAGTCCAAGCCATGAAGGGTGGCTTGATGATTGCCCCCAGTCCAAGCCATCAAGGGTGGCTTGATGATTGCCCCCAGTCCAAGCCATGAAGGGCATTTTGATCAACTTCATATTAGCTTTATGTACAGTTTAAGGGCCATACAAAATATATTACTCTCCCCAGGATATATATAAATCCCGGGGAACAAGAAAATGTTAACATTATGAACTTGTGATTATCCTTCTATGCCCTTGACATTTTCACACTGGAAGCCAAACAGATGCACAGATCAATCTGCACAGTAGTCATGTGTATTGGTGAGAGAAAATAATACATTCTACACTGTTAGAAAAAGGTGTTCTTAAAGTGTTCTTTGCGGAGGGATAAGGTTCTACAAAGAACCGTTTTCATCTGGAGAACCCTTTTATAAATAGTATGTAGCCTCTCATTACTTCTAAAATGGAAACTTACTTTTTGGTAAGATTGCAACAGAAAACAAATGAAAATATGGGCCAAATTTCATGGGCCAAAGAATCCCCTATGTTGATGGAATATTGACTTTGATATTACTTTATTGAAGGAGGTGAGAATGAATCCGATGTAATTGAAAGAGAAGGTTAGGTTGGGTAATGCCATTCTTTAAAGTCAGACTGTGAAAAAATGTGCATAACCTCATTTTACAAAAACATAAAATCTGGAATAAAAACAGGATAAATCCATCAAACGTGATGTATTGATTGATCATTGAGAAAACATTTCCAAAAACAAAAAGTTTAACCACATCAGAATATATCTTTGTCACGGATTAGCAGAACCCCGTGCCATTAAGTCAATGCAGCCATTTTTACCTCAATATCAAATCATTTCTGGGTAACACTTTAGTACCTTACTGTAATAGTGGTCAATTCAAATGGTCAGAAATAAACAAAGAGACATTTCTCAAGCAACATGTAGTGGTCTGAATGAGGGTGCTAGGACTGTCTGGGAGTGGTCTGAATGAGGGTGCTAGGACTGTCTGGGAGTGGTCTGAATGAGGGTGCTAGGACTGTCTGGGAGTGGTCTGAATGAGGGTGCTAGGACTGTCTGGGAGTGGTCTGAATGAGGGTGCTAGGACTGTCTGGGAGTGGTCTGAATGAGGGTGCTAGGACTGTCTGGGAGTGGTCTGAATGAGGGTGCTAGGACCGTCTGGGAGTGGTCTGAATGAGGGTGCTAGGACTGTCTGGGAGTGGTCTGAATGAGGGTGCTAGGACTGTCTGGGAGTGATCTGAATGAGGGTGCTAGGACTGTCTGGGAGTGGTCTGAATGAGGGTGCTAGGACTATCTGGGAGTGGTCTGAATGAGGGTGCTAGGACTGTCTGGGAGTGGTCTGAATGAGGGTGCTAGGACTGTCTGGGAGTGGTCTGAATGAGGGTGCTAGGACTGTCTGGAAGTGGTCTGAATGAGGGTGCTAGGACTGTCTGGGAGTGGTCTGAATGAGGGTGCTAGGACTGTCTGGGAGTGATCTGAATGAGGGGCCTAGAACTGTCTGGGAGTGGTCTGAATGAGGGTGCTAGGACTGTCTGGGAGTGGTCTGAATGAGGGGCCTAGAACTGTCTGGGAGTGGTCTGAATGAGGGGCCTAATTGGATGAGCTTAATGCGAGGGATATGTACCTGAAAACTAGCTGTTATTGGCAGAGAGGTTTGAAACTGCCTTTGTTATTGGTCTATTAACTCATACCGCCTGGTGATGTTCATTTCTCTACATCCTCCAACGTCGTTTTAGAGAATTTGGCAGTACTTCCAAATGGCCTCACAACAGCAGAACAAGTGTATGGCGTTATGTGACCGAGCGATTTGATGATGTCAACTTTGTGAACAGGGTGCCCCGTATACTGTGACGAGATCCTGAGCCTCATTGTCGTGCCATTCATCCGCCGCCATCACCTCATGTTTCAGCATAATAATGCACGGTCCCATGTCCCAAGGATCTGTACACAACTCCTGAAAGCTAAAAATGTCTCCGTTCTTCCATGACCTGGATACTCACCAGACTCTGGCTCTGGATCTACGTTTATGACAGTGTGTTCCAGTTCCCGCCAATAGCCAGCAACTTCACACAGCCATTGAAGAGGAGCAGGACAACATTCCACAGGCCACAATCAACAGCCTGATCAACTCTATGTGAAGGAGATGTGTCGCTGTATGAGGCAAATTGTGTTTTTTGTTCATTTTTGTTCATTGTTCATTGGAGGATATCTACCCACTACCTTAAAGACAGATTATCATCATCACACCTGCGGGGCGGCAGGTAGCCTAGTCGTTAGTGTTGGACTAGTAACCGGAAGATCGAATCCCTGAGCTGACAAGGTAAAAATATGTGGTTCTGCCCCTGAACAGGCAGTTAACCCACTGTTCCTAGGCTGTCATTGAATATAATAATTTGTTGTTAACTGACTTGCCTAGTTAAATAAAGGTTTAAAAAAAACTTGAGGGCTGGCTAGCTAGTTATCTACCCTAGTTATCTAAAACAGATTACCATCAACTTGTGAGGGCCAGTTATCTACCCAGCACCTTTAAGACAGATTACCATCAACTCGTGAGGGCCAGTTATCTACCCAGCACCTTTAAGACAGATTACCATCAACTTGTGAGGGCCAGTTATCTACCCAGCACCTTTAAGACAGATTACCATCAATTTGTGAGGGCCAGTTATCTACCCACCACCTTTAAAACAGATTACCATCAACTTGTGAGGGCCAGTTATCTACCCAGCACCTTTAAGACAGATTACCATCAATTTGTGGGGGCCAGTTATCTACCCACCACCTTTAAAACAGATTACCATCAACTTGTGAGGGCCAGTTATCTACCCAGCACCTTTAAGACAGATTACCATCAATTTGTGAGGGCCAGTTATCTACCCACCACCTTTAAAACAGATTACCATCAATTTGTGAGGGCCAGTTATCTACCCAGCACCTTTAAGACAGATTATCATCAACTTGTGAGGGACATTTATCTACCCAGCACCTTTAAGACAGATTACCATCAATTTGTGAGGGCCAGTTATCTACCCAGCACCTTTAAAACAGATTACCATCAACTTGTGAGGGCCAGTTTATAATTGCGTGCTATAAAATCCCCTGATAATGTAAATCACACACGACCATATTCACATGCATGAAACCATATTGAAAATCTGAGCATGGCAAGCATCCCTGTGTGTCACTGATAGGAAGCAGACTGTGATATGGATCGGGGTGGGCATTACAGTCTATTGGATCAATAACTTCGGATGTGGGAGCCTGACTGCATTGAGCTGGAGCTACCACTCTTTAAGAGCCAGGGTTATTACAATGCATCCATTGACTAATCAGGTCTGCAGGGCCTAGTGAACAAATGACAGAGCAGGATAAGAGTGGCAGCAGAGAGAAGACAGAGTGCCGTCTATAATTAAAGCGCTCTTTAATGCATTGTACAACAATTAACTGGTATCAATCTGAATCAGTGCAATAATGCTTGGCTCATTCACAGAGGCAAGGAGTTGATTAAAAAATATATATATATATGTCTTCGCTTTAATAATGTGTAATTAGATAAAATACACTTTTATTGATTTGGTAGTTCTATGAATCAAGAGCAATTTTACAGGAGTCTCGCTCCCTTCATTTTAGTGCCGTGTGGAATGACTGCCTCAACCATAGAGCTAGAATTATGCGATTAGTCTCTGTGGGCAGATAAATTGGACATACAATGCACATAATGTCAAGTGGTACGTGTTACTATGTCGGCATCATCTTTAGCACCTTCAGTGTTGTAGCACAGATGGAAACATTAGGAACTCACTATATATTTCATTAGTTTTGCCCCCCTATAGGCTATAGTAACATATGGGATATAATCTATATCATTTTTATGCAAACATGAAACTCTTTTAATCAACTGAATCTGAAAGGTGTCATGATATGTACAGTTATGTTTAAAATTAAATGTTTGAAATGAAATGGTACATAGGTTTGTGATATAGATTGATTTACATTTAGCATTGCAATGTTGACAGAAATACAATATTATACATTGCCCCACATTACAAAACCACTTCCAATTCTTGTATACATGTGGTCCTCAGTTGTGTACGATGCTATTTATAAACAGGTAGAACAGTCTCGTCGACCCATCCCTTTCAGTTGCCAGAAGCAACTCTAAATCATCAAAGTACTACATTATTTTTCTCCCCAGTGTCAAATATACACTATTGTGGACAACCAAGGATTACAACTATGTTCAGTCCTTCAGCAGTTTATCTTATATGTTTCAGGTCTAGTTTGTAAGTTTGATTAAACAAAGTTGTAAAAGAAAGTTTGTAAAACAACTTTCAATTGATTTGGAACAAGATGTGTTTCTAGGCAAGTTCCTTTTTGTGAAATTGTTTGGTGCTTGAAAGAGGAAATATGAATTTATCATGAGGACACCAGTCCTTCTGCGAGACCAGCTGCCTGCCACATGAAATCCCAAATCTGGCAACTTCCTGGCTGTGGCAATATGAGGCAAATCGCGTCTGTCTCAATCAAGAATGTACTTTCCAAAACCCACTGGCACTGTTTAAAGAAACAAACAGTTTTTGTAAAAAAAAAAGAATAATAATCTGAAATATATGTATATCTTAGAGATGTTCCTTTCCCACAGTATAACCTTTGTTCTGCAGCATTTATGAATAATGTTCAGTATTAATGTTTATCACAGGTTGAATCAGGGTCTCTCTGTGGGGTCTCTAAGGATAATAGTGGTCCTGGTGATTTTTCTAAATCTGGTTATTACATTATAATACAAGCAGATAGCATCTAGCTAGGTACTGTACATCCTGTACAGGTATGTTACAAATGTCTGGTTTGGGTTTAGATAGAATCAGAGTGATCTGAGAGACTCCTAGGGGTCTTAGTGGTGGTCCTCTGATGACTCACAGTCCTGCATACAGACTCCTGCATTCTCCTCAGGCAGGGCAGGTAATGGCCCGCAGCCGCCCTGAAGTCACTCCTCAGGAACGTATAAAGTATAGGGTCCAGCACACTGTTGAGGCTCAGCAAACCCCTGCCCAGCTGGTAGGGCACAAACACTGTCTTCTCCCACTCACAGGCGTCACCGTGGAGAAGCAATCCAATGTACTTCACGCATCCTGTGATGTGGTAGGGGCCGAGGACCAGGATGAAGATGACCATCAGCAGAATGAGAAGCCCCCTGATGCGATGCTTCTCTTCCGTTCCCAAGGTACCAATGGCCGACAAAGACCTCAGGGTCTTCCGGTGGAGGATCACGATGAAGGCGAGAGGGATGATGAAGGACAGGGATAAGGTGATCAATCGGTAGATGATGAACCCCTCCTTGGAAGGGTAGCTCTCGATACACAGGGTGTGATTGTCGTTGGGTTGCATTTTACGCAAGATGATGGATGGAGGCACGGCTACCACGACCCATATGCTAAGGGCTATCCATCGTGCAAACTTCAGCTTTCTCAATGCTTGGAATCTCAGAGGCTTGGCGATGGCCAAGTAGCGCTCCAAAGCGATGATGCACATGAAGGCAATGCCGGTGTAAATGCTGACGTAGAAACTGACCCCCAATAACTGGCAGGAAGTGGACCCGAATCGCCAGTTGTGACCCCTGCGATAGTAGTCAATCCATAGAGGTACAGTGAACAGTTGGAGGAGATCCGAAAGGAGCAGGTTGATCACGTACACCGGTAAGACGTTTTCAGACTTGATCAGACGATAGAGCCCGAATAGGGCCATCAGATTGAGGGGAGTGCCAATGATGAAGAAGATACTGTAGATTACAGGAAGGTAGATGGCATCTTGGCTGAGGTCCACTCCACAATTGTTGGCTTCATTCAGGTTACTATTACCAGAGCTGGGGGTGGGAGTCATGTCCATGATGTCCTTAAGAATCAAGAGGATATGTTAAGTTGATATGATATAGATTGTATAGTAATTATTTACCCCATTACACATTCTGAGCCTGTAACTTGATGTTTTCACAATTTAAATTATATTTTTGTAATCAACACCTTCAACTTGATACTAAGAGGGTTTAAAGTATAATTAAAAGGAGAGGGTATAAAGAGTCATTAAAACTGGAGGGTATAAAGTATCAGAAAACCAGAGGGTATAAAGTATCATTAAAACGAGAGGGAATAAAGTATCATTAAAACGAGAGGGAATGAAGTATCATTAAAACTAGAGGGTATAAAGTATCATTAAAACTAGAGGGTATAAAGTATCATTAAAATTAGACGGTATAAAGTATCATTAAAACTAGAGGGTGTAAAGTATCATTAAAACTAGAGGGTATAAAGAGTCATTAAAATGAGAGGGTATAAAGTATCAGAAAACCAGAGGGTATAAAGAGTCATTAAAACTAGAGGGTATAAAGTATCATTAAAACTAGAGGGTATAAATTATCATTAAAACTAGAGGGAATAAAGTATCATTAAACCCAGAGGGAATAAAGTATCATTAAACCCAGAGGGAATAAAGTATCATTAAATCTAGTCGTTATAAAGTATCATTAAAACTAGTGGGTATCAAGTATCATTAAAACTAGTGGGTATAACCTACCATTAAAAGGGTGTGAAGTATCATTAAAACGAGAGGGAAAAAAACATATAGATGACCACTAAATTACCATGAATTTCAAAACACTGATGTGAATTCTCTCCCTGACTTTGTCTTCTTATGTTATCAAAATATAAATATGACAGAACTAATCAAAACATACCTGAAATCTTGTATTAGCTGCACTTTTCCAACAATATCAGAATGTCTTATTGGGAAACCTCATTAGAGAGAGTGTGAGTTGAGTAGTCAGTACCAAACGATATGCCAACAGTGTGTCTTTGTACAGGATGTGAAGTAATGCCATAGATATATTTATTTTGATGGTGGTGAAACAGAAGTCATGAAATCATAAAATGAAACACGTTACATTAACCACAGCAGGAAGTTGAGAATACCGATAATAAGAAGCTAAAATGTGCCAGTCACTGTGTTGTTAATTACTGGTCAACAGAGAAATAACTATATAAAATGTGTAAA